>NC_045176.1:10817603-11007603 GCF_900700415.2 Clupea harengus
CTCGGCCATGGGTTGAGACCAGTGCATGGTGTTTTTATCCTGCTCCAGGGGGATTAAAGCAGTCTGCCTCTCTACCCTCTATCTTACTATCCTGGATGTGATGGATAGATCGGAGATGGGTTGGAGGCTCCATTGGTCCTTTGATGTTTTCTTTGTCCGTTCCTTTTTTTTTTTTTTGTGTCCGTGGTTATGAATGACGTTTTTTGGATCATTCCTCCATCCAGCTTTTTAAAATTGGTTTCCGTATTAAGTTCTCGTTGTGTTGGTTACTTTATCATCTGTTCCGTAGCCGTAGAGAACATTTCCCATGGTCCCATTTGTTGGTTTGATTTGAGTTAAAAGGGAAACTGGTGCAAGTTCACTTCTTAAAAGAGATTAATCTGCGAAGGGATCTGTTTCTCTGTAGCCAAGTGCACAAGTCAAACACATCTATCCCTGTTTGCACTCAAACACTGGTGCACACAGTAACACACACACACACACACACACACACATTCATATATACACGTGCACACGTAGTCTAAGCAATAGTGGAATGCTGCTTATCCACCATTTCCATCCCCCACTTTATACACTGAGTGGGGCTTTAGTACTAAATCACACACACACACACACACAAACACACACACATACACACAGAGCGCAGCATTAATGGTGACCCTCACACAAGCGGGGATAAGCAGAGGCCTTTTTTCCGTCCCCTCACACCCACACGCGCGTCATCTCTGTCTGGTGCTCCAGGAGCAGGGGGAGATGGATCGCACCATAGAAGGGATTCTTCTCCCCCTGCATCAGTCACTGTGGCGGGCAGCGGCTCCGGGCGGCAGCCCCTTCCCGCCAGGCCTCCACGCTCACAGTCTTAGCAGACCAGATCCCCCCCTTCCCCATGCACAAGACTTTAGTGGCGGAACAGGCCCATAAACCTGAAATAGCCCTGCCAGAGGGGAGGTCAGCCCACCCGCACACTCGGGACCGGCAGCACACACCGCTCTCTCTCTCTCTGCCTGCCCAGCCGTCACACCTGAGGACCTCCATTCACGTCGTCATGCCAGGCCAGCCAATGCCGTGCAACCTTGCGCTATGCTTTTAAATGCCACCTGCTTTTCGTGTGGGGTTCTGTGCCAGCCGCCACAGTAGTGCAAACCCACTTTCGTTCCCAGAGTGCTGGGCCTAGGTCCGCCCGGACGGACATGCATTGTGCGTGTCATTTTTGTACAATTTTTTGTGTAAAGTGTGTAGCAATCACTGATGAGACCGTGCTGTGTGATTGGGGGAAGTCAACCTCCCCAACTCCCCTAGCATTTTGGTTCACAGTTTTTAAGTATTTCTCCTGTACTCTTAATTCTCACTCCTAACCCCCTTCACCTTCTTCTTGAATTTTTTCTGCTCCTACCTTAAAGGTGCCTTGAGTGAAAGAGCAGAGCCATGCTCCCTACCCCAAACTCTACCAACCGCCCACAGAGGTCAGACAACACATTCAAATAATACTTTAATGGCCCCACAAGCCAACTTTGTGTCATCTTTTCTTCCCCCCTCACCCCCGCTACTCTTAGTCCCTCTCACCAAAAGCAGCAGCAGCAGCAGCACTACTCTATTTCTGCTGTGGCTAGCTCTTTTATCTGTCGCTCAGACCACTTTCCTCTCCTATGCTCTCCCTCTCCTCCTTCTCGCCACCGCTCCTCTGCTCCCTGTTCGGGGAGCCCATGCTGAGGCTGTGCCCTCAGGAGGCGCTGGTGGGCTGTGCTTTACGTAACACTCTGACTGGTTGCTTCTCAGCAGGCGCCAATAACTCAGTGGCAGGGGGGTCCCAGGAACTTGTCCAGCCCAACAATCTGGCGATAAGTTGGTGTAAGTATTTTAACCCCCCACCCCACTCCCGAATAACCCCCGAATAAACCCACCCCCACCCCACCCCCCTCTCAAACTCTGACTGGGCCAGCTCATTTGGCTCATGAGGCCTTTAGACCACCACACACCACACACACACACACACACACACACACACACACACACACACACACACACACACACACACACACACACACACGTTCATGTCTGTTCTAACCACAATCCCAGCCTGGTAGTGGCTAACTAATACAGTACAGTAAGGTGTCTTTGTGTCCATTCCTGAGGCATTCCTTTGATAAGTGTTTTATTACCATGAAGCACAGTAAAGACATTTGACAGGTGCTTAGTCGCCACTGTAAGTTATCTCAATAGACATCTATAGTGGCCATGTAAATTCCCATGTTGATCGTGATGTGCAGTGTAGAACAACTCTAGGCTTTGTCTTTATCTCTGTGTGTGTTTATCCGATCCTTCAAACCCCTGCATGGAAGCCTCATGGTTTGCCAGCCCAATAGCTAGCATGCCAGTGGCAGTAGACTTGCTCCTGCTCCTCTTGTTGTGGAGGTGTGGGCTCAGGTTGTGCAGGCCGGGCCAAGCCAGGGTCTACTGACGGACTGCACCCCTGGAGGTCTGTCGGGTATGTACCTTGCACACCTCTCTCTGATTGGCTGTGGAGTAATAAGGGCGTGTTCTCTCTTCCCCCCCCCTGCAGCCGCAAACAACATCCCAGCTCTTAATAGGGACAAGGACAACACCAACGTCAACGCCGACGTGCAGAAGCTGCAGCAGCAGTTGCAGGACATCAAAGAGCAGGTGAGGGTGAGGACAGAGATGAGGGCATTGTTCTTACCTATGGAGAGGCCGGGATGTTAGTAAGAGGGCAGTGCCAATTGCTTACACACAGAGAGTGGGCATTGTTCTTACCTATGGAGAGACCGGGATGTTAGTAAGAGGGCAGTGCCAACTGCTTACACACAGAGAGTGGGCATTGTTCTTACCTATGGAGAGGCCGGGATGTTAGTAAGAGGGCAGTGCCAACTGCTTACACACAGAGAGTGCTTGACACCATGAATGTCATTTTTCATTACCCTCACTAGTGGTGTATGCTTTGTTGCGCTAGTAGCGATTAGCCATAGCACATAGCCGGTTTACGAGTTACTTGAAAGCTGCTTATATTTTCTACAGATTCAGCTCTGTTGGGCCATCTAAGTGCACTGTGTGTTTTTGTTTTCCCACAGACCATGTGTCCGGTGTGTCTGGACCGGCTGAAGAACATGATCTTCATGTGCGGCCACGGCACCTGCCAGCTGTGCGGAGACCGCATGAGCGAGTGTCCCATCTGTCGCAAGGGCATCGAGCGCCGCATACTGCTCTATTAGAGCCCCAGGCTTTGTTTTCGGGCCTCCTCAACTTCACCGCTCCTCAACCAGCCAGCCAGCCAGCCACTTTTCTCATGAACACAGCGAGCGCTCCTGTGTCTGCAAGACTCTCCACGTCTCTCGCTAAGCTGTCAGTCATCAGTGTTAAGGTGTAGACTTGTCCTGCAAAGCAATCCTGGTTTGTCTACTTTGGCAAAAAAAAAAAACAACCAGCAAAAAAAAAAAATGTAAATAAATGCCTCATCCTTGTCTGTGCATCTCAGCTGAACACTTGTCTTCAGCATTAAAGGTTCTCAGATGGCCCCTGCTGCCCCCAAACGTCTGCTGATCTCTTGTCACCCAAGGTTGGTCACCATGGATACTCCATGGATTGTTGAGACTGTAAACACCAGGTGGCAAATTCTGTTGTGTACAGAAAGGGGTTCCACTGAGTCCTTCGCAGTGTGTGCCTCTGACCTCAGACTTCTAAATGTCACTGCATATGTGAGCATGCAGTCGTCGTCCCATCCCCTTCCACCCCCACATCGCTACAAAGCTCTGTGTTCGCCTCCTGCTACCTGTTCTTTTTCTTCAATAATGTAATCTGATGCAAGCCTAGCTGTAGAGGACGCTGCCCCTTTGTGGATCTCCCAACTTTCGGGGTCCGTATAGCAGAACTCTGGCTCCACACGCAGCACACAGTCATGCCAGTTGCTTATTTGTCGTAAAACCGCCTAAGGCCTTTCGGAGGCCAATTTGAGCCCGCTAGTGTTCTCCTAGTCACATTTCAAAGTTTTTTTTTTTTTGTCCCTTCCTTGAATGGACGTGCTCTGAGACAAAGTCCATCAGGCTGCTTGGGTCCTGTAGTGAAACCCCCAAAGTCGAGGCAAATCGGTCCTTGCCGTGATCACGTTAGGCGGTGCAAGCTCAACCCACATGCTCTGTGGAGGTGCACAGAGGCTACAGTGGGCCCCAACACTTCTCACATGAATGACACACGAGCCTCGAGTATTACTGTAACATCACATTACCCCCCCCCCCCCCCCCCCCCGCCACTGATGGAAATTGTGCTGTTACACAGTGTTTTCATTGTTGTCTAAGGCTTGTAACTGGATTGTTTTGGTAAGGCATGTATTCTCACCCCCTGCCATCACGTTACAAGCTTAGGGACAATGAGGCTATGAAGCTTTTTTTTTTTTTTTCTAAATGTTTGCTAATGACCATAGAGGATTCTGTGCCATTGCTTCCAAAAAGAACACTACGACATCCTTAGGGATAGGGTGCTGTTTACCTGTTTTTAAAAAAAATACCATTTTATTTTATTGTATCATGAAAAAAAACGGTGAAAATGAGCTAGAGAGTACAATCTAATATAAAGCCAAGACTTCAAAGCCTCTACTTTAGTAGTGTTAGAATAAATTATTTTATATTGTTACCAAGATATAGAATGAGGGATGTTTCAGATTGTCTAAAGGGGTAGCATTTTTTCTCTCCAAAGCTGTCAGCCTCAATGGGAAAAAAAAGAAAAATTATGAAAGGAAAAAAAAGATGGAAATTTGATTGACATCAAACTTTTTTTTTTGGTTTTAGTTCTGTAGTATTTTCTAGACTATATTCAGCCTAATACAAGTCAAACCGAACTAATTACTGTCTCCAGTCACATGTCCTGTTTTTCAACCATTGTGAGGAGAAAAGAGGACGCCAATGAGTTGGCTTGAGTGTGTGCAGGTGTTTGGTCAGTCCAGTGTCTGAGGGCAGGGTTGCAGAGCTGGCTGCCTCTTGCAAATCAGATGGTCTTGGTGATGCGTTTCATCGCCATCTTGCCTGCCAGTGCAAAGGTCCTTTTGGGGGAAAAAAAGATTTATGAAAAAGTAGCTTCATACTTTGCCTTTTTAACCAATTTTTTATCATTTTTCAACTATCATATTGACATTTGAAGCTAGATGCACTAACGTACTTTAATGGTAGTATTGTACCGTGTTACAGTAAAGGCCTATTTTATACCTTATTTCTGTTTGTAACACTCTCCTGGTTTCAAAAATTTCACTACTCTCATATTTGGCATGAATGTTTTTGTTGTATGCGGTTTAGCCTGTATCATTAAAATGCCGTCACTCTGTATTGTTAAGTGCTTTTAAATGAAAATAAATGCATCGCTGAATAAAGGTCTAAAGAAACGCTTTGTGTCAGTAGTTATTCTTTTTAACAACCGCCATGGTCATGAGGGTACTGCTGCAACGATGGCTTAGTGCTGCCATGTCCTTCCCGATACTGTCCCTCTCTCCACTTACCATCTCTCACTCATACCCACACACACACACACACACACGAGACGGGTGTCCCATTCAGGCAAGCAAATAAAAACTGCCAACGCAAGAGCTCCTGACAGTAAGTAGTGTAGAGCCCCATCTGTCCAGACGGGGGCCCCATTACCCCTAATGATGTGGATGCATTCTCCCGGAACGGCAGCCGTGACAGCCCCCCGCATCTGATGCATGTTCCCAGCCTTGAGAGGATCCAAGTAGAAAGCATTCCGATCAGACTCGGCCGAGTCCTCATTCATAATCTTAATGGCTCTTAGCTTCACTCGTATGAGCCAATCCCCCCCTCTCGCTGGCTCGTACTCCACCGTGTTTACAATAGCCCGTGCAAAGTGCCACTGCTCCGTTTCTCCTGCAACGTTTTCAATGTGCTGGAATGAGATTCGCTGAACAGGCGCCGAACGTAATATTATCTCACTGTTGTCAGTTCAAGTCGGCGCTCGGCAGATATTAAGGCCCGCGGTGATACTGTATCGCTCGTTCGTTTCTGGTTGAACTCTGTAAATGAACGCGCTGTTAAGCTCAAGGCTGAGTGGCCCTTGAGGGATGACGTAGAATCAATCAAATTCTCAGACTAATGTCTGTTTTATGATTCTTTAGAAATCTCTTCACTTAATTCAGGCTTTAGTGCAGTGGGGGGCGGGGGGGTAGTACCTTAATGTAAATAGGAAGACTTAAGGTCTGCATTGGCACTTTCCTCAGAACAAAAAAACAAGAAAGAGCAGCCTGTGTCCTGCAACTACTTCCGATAAAGCAGAGCTGTTACCCTTCCTTGTGTTTTATACAGCTATTTCCTATGGGGTTACAGGCAAACTGGAAACCTTTATGTGGATTAACTAGCTTTATGCGTCCTTTGGCTTTTCAACAGTTAAACCAATGCATGTGACTGATAGAGTCCCTGTTCAGAAAAGAAATCCCAGCAGAAGCTCTTTGTTATCTCCTCAGCAGATAGGTCCAGTTGGCCAGTCTGATTCCTGCCCACCAGAGTGTAGACAGACAATCAAGTGTCATTCATGGCTCGAGCCGTGTGTGTGTGTGTTAGACAGATTGACTTGGGATTTGTGGTATGTTATGGCTCCAGTTGTTATCAGGCCGCTGGCAGTACTCCCTGCTGGGGGAGACAGGCAGGCCTAATGCAGTTGTGCTGCTTCAGTCAGGAAGGCTTCTATGCTTTCACAACCCCCCCTCTCCTCCTCCTCCAGGTTCCTTTGTTAATCCTGACAGAGACTCCACTATCAAGACTGTGACATCCCAGAGCAGGCTAAGGAAATAACAAGAGAAGATGACCTAAAATGATTTAAGGCTGAATTGTAGGTGTTCAAAGCCACCACCAGGTGGCGACGTGCCCCATTAAATATCTCTTCTATTCCACCCTTTTCAATTTGTGAGGTCTTGTGCACAAGAAGAGTGCACCAATGTTTTGTGGTGTGTGTGAGTGATATTCTCCGATTTATAGTGCAAATAACTTTCCTGCCTTAAGTGAAATGCAGTGATGTGTGTGAAGTCAAAAAGGCAGTTTAAACTTCAACAAGTCGAGGCGTAGCTTCAGGTCAGTGATTCATCATTGAAGGTCCTCCACAAAATGAACAATGCATTCTATGAACAATGCTATCCTTCAGTGTGAAGATTGTGGACTCCAGTCCGACGAGTCGAGTAAGACGAGGAGTTTGCCCTGTTGGAAGTATTGATCCACATGTAGTCTGAAGGTCCTTGCACGTCGTCAGTGTGCTCCAGCGCCGAGGCGGGATGTTTACTGCTCGGCTGTTTATTACGGGCCCGGGCAAAGGCCGCCGTGTCTGGACCGGCACTCCTTGGCGCGCTCAAGGACCAGCGGCGGCCCCTGGAGTTCAGCCCTAGGACCGTGGCCCCACCCTCACTGTTAAGCAATAAAGTGGTTATATTCCCTGTGCGTGTGTGTGTGTGTGTGTGTGTGTCTCCTGTGGTCCCCTCTCCCTGCTGGTGCCCTAGGTCCTGACACATCAATTACTTTATTGATATCGATCGGGCCAAAGTGTCTGTCTCCACCTCTCTTCCAGGTGGGAAAAAGAAACAAAACAGTTGACTCACACTCTCTCTCTCTCTCTTTTTTTCTCTTTCTCTCTCTCTTTCTCTCTTTCTTTCTCTCTCTCTCTCTCTGGGCGTGTACATAGGTACGTGTGTACATGGGAAGGGGGCTCTAGTACTCAAAAGGCACAGTACGCCAGACGCCACCCGCCGTACGGGGAAACTACGTTGTACTGCACTGTTGTCACGTTTTCAACAGGATTCTTCTAACCAGCACTTAACTGTTGGGCACTGAAAGCTACAGGCTCTGAGCTTTCCTCCTCTTACTAGGTTAGCTCCCGTCACGGTTCTGTCTGAGAATGTGCCACAGAAAAGCAAGCTCACATTGTAGCATAGTGATGTGGAGTGATGCGTCAAGAGTCAAAGATTGCAGTCTACCCTTTACTGTGGCGGCGAACAAGCATGGCCGAGAGCCACCATAGACATGAAATGATCTCATGTCTATTAAACAGGCATAGATGTGTACAACACCCTCTGTAGGACAAGTGGGGGTACAACACCATACACAATACACTTCACACATCATTGACTCCTTCTGTGACTACTGAGGGAGCTGGTTTTCAACATACCATGAGTAACACCAGCATTCATTTTCTATCTGTGCACAAAGAAGTCCAATCAAGTTGTAAAATGTCTTGTGTGAAGAGAAATGCTTTTGGCACTGGACTCATTAGGCATAGAACTCAAAACGCTGTATGGAGTACCGTCCCTGATATCATTGGAACCACTTTGACAAAAACACCTAAAATGTACACTTCTCAAGCAGTCTAGCAAAAGCATTTCCTACCAGCCATTAGAACGCTCAAATGATTACATACTAATTGGCCTGGTTTGTGTTATTTCCATACTGATTCCAACTGATTATTTCACTCAGAAGTCAGTCTTCTGAGTATTTTCCCAGGCTCTGCTGTGGGGACTGAATTCTGAATGTGACAGCCTCATTTGTTATTGGCAGTGAATCAAGAACAGTTTCAGTCCTGGGCAGACAAACACAGATCCAGTCATTAGTGTCAACGTACACAACAGGAGATTAAACAAGCACTTAATACGGAACCAGTCTCATACATCGATGGCCAAATATAGGTCAGGTAACAGCAATACGACCGCACACAGCCATGAAGGGTTCAAGGATTGTATTGTTGCTGAGATGTTAAAGCATTTTCTGTTTCGTTGCCTGTTTTTCTTTTTTTGATAAAACTTGTGTGATTCTTTGCACCAAGTGTGGTGTCAATATGCAAAATAATGACCACTGCCAGGTCACATCGTCTGGTGATGTTTGTATCACCATTAGCTTCATTGGGGAGGTACAGGCAAAGGATTTTAAATGTACAGTTTGGTTTATTGTCATTATGGTGGCAGTTATTGTGCCACCAAGAGGTTGACAGACTTGACACTATTAGCCACTTAAAGATAAAGTCGGTGCTTTTGTTGTGGGGAAAAAAGGATATTACATATTACAATAATACTTACAATAATAACATTATCAAAATGGTTATAGTTGTTATGTACTGTTCCTGTGTCATCTTATCATTGTGATATTTAGTTGAATTATTATTATTTTTTCTTCATTTGTTGACCATTTAGTAGGCTCTGACATGTACACATGCCTTAAAAAGCACTGAAACTGAGAAACAAAGTGTGTACAGGGCACAGTAATGTTGGGGAACACTGTTTATTTATTATCATGCCTTGCAGAGTTACAGAGTTTCACTTCATGACAACAAAAGGCCTAGGCCTTTAAGGCATGATCCTGAGAACAAGTTCGACTGTATATGCCATTATGTAAATGTTTTACTCTCACATGTCCTTATTGGTGTCCTCAATATTTCGTATAATAATTTACAAATTTCAACTTTAATCATTTTAAATCCAAATTTGACCTATATGGGTGGCTGGTTGTAAGGTATCCAAATATGGTGACTTTAGACCACCAAATGTGGCAAATGCCATAAAAAGGCTGCATTACAATCTAAAGTTACAGTCACAGCACCTCTAGGACTGGGCCCCCAGCTATAAATTAACCTTCAGACACGTTTGCTGAGCTCCTGGTGTGTCTGTCAGGAGGTGAGTAGTTTGTGCCGGTGCACGTGGAGAAGATCTCCTTCTCCCAGCCACTCCATCACTGTGCTTATCAATGGAGAATGATTGCAGTCGAGCGCCTGCGGCTGGAGCCTGCATCCACATTTACAGTGCAAATGTTATCGTTCCAATGACACTTTAAACAGTCTTTATCAATATATAGTCATTCAAGGTTTATGAGCCTTGATAAAAAATGGCCGCTGTGCTGATTGGGGTCACAGTGACGCGAGGCCTGGTGAAACTCTGGTGCCAACGCTCCGCCCAGCCTCCTCAAGACCAAACAACTCACTTTTGAGGGAGGGGAGTCGGCCTGGGGGGGGGGGGCGACGCAAACGAAATCCCTTGTCAAAAAGTATTGACCTCCCAGCAGGCAGTGGAGGAAATCAGTGTTGAGTGCAGCACACGCAGCAAAAGAAGCCCTTATCATTCTATTATCTTTAAAACAGCGGGTTATCATAATTGCTTTCTTAATAATTCTATAAAACCCAGGCGGACTCAACCTTTGCCTGGGCAGTAAACCAGCGGAGGAGATTTTTGATTGGGAGAGGAGCGCAGTGCAGGATCGTTTGATCACCAGTTCTTTGCATCAGGGCCTTATGCCGCTGTTTTCTCACCTTTCTGCCTACATGCCATCTTGAGGAATAGCAGATAGGGCTGGTGGAGAGGTCATAAAGCTGATGGGGGGGAGGGGGTTACTGTACTGTGTGAACCCCTCACATGACCTTTGGATCATCACTGATTACGGGACACTTATTAGCCCCTTCATTATATGGTTATTATGCACATGTGACTACCTGCAATTATTACCATTATTACTATCATAATGCTTTTCAATGATAACATTCTCAAATATGTAACCATTTAATATCTTTTTCTCCAAGTGTGTGAGAGAAAATAAGAAGATAATTTTAGTGTGAATTAGTTTGCTTTGTTACACTAATAACACATACAACTATTTGATCTCACATTTGTTTTATCATGCGATGTTGCTCATTGTTATTGTTCTATGCAAAGCTCGATTTCATCATTTCATCAGTTTAGTATTCCACCACGTCCATCACCTGATCCCCATGTTAAAAAGCTCATCACTAGGAAGTCTGTCTGCCTCTTGCTAACTCTGCCTTGAGTGAATGATGCAAGAATGTGTGTGTGTGTGTGTGTGTGTGTGTGTGTGTGTGTGTGTGTGTGTGTGTGTGTGTGTGTGTGTGTGTGTGTGTGTGTGTGTGTGCGTGTGCGTGTGCGTGTGTGTAAAGGAAACCCTTCTATAATTATTTATATGTATTTAATTATTAACATTATATTTGTACTGCCCAGATGGAAAATGAAATAGGCTGTGTTAAAGCATAGAAGGAATATGTCCACCAAGCCTTAGTCTCCCAGAGCTGGGTGGACATTATAGTATGTGTTGGGACATCCATAGGGAGATTTGATCGAAATGTTGATGGGATGATTAGATTATTTAGTGATTGGTCTACACAACTCTTTAGTGAAGCTGATCGGGGTTCAAAGGAGCGCCAACCTGGTTACCACTGGCTTTTTTCTTAGGTGCCTTGGTGAAATGGTAAAATGATGACAAGATATTAAAATGGCCAACCCTTAAGGATGCGTGTATACCTTGTCATATCAAATCCATCCAAAACATGGCCTCCACATACTCACATTTGTATCCAGTGTTTTAAAAACATGTATAAAACAAAAACTTGGAATCAGTTTATTTATCAACTTTGGAAGCCAGCCAAGTTAAATGTTCTTAAATGCGTTCGCTCTTTCTACCTGCAGTCATGAGTCTGGCAGTTGTGTGCTGAACCACCTGTAGGCATCACGGGCATAGCTGACCTACTCCCATGTAGAAGGAGTTGCAACCGTCAAAATAAAAAGGAGGAGGTGAATGCAACTGGCTTGTTTTCAGATACCTAACCTGTCTCTTACCATCATGAAGCTCCTCAAGAAATTCCATTCTGACATTGTGTGTATACACTGTAATGAAGCACCGCCTGAGCTACTAACTCATGACAGTAGAGTTGCACTGCGTTCCACCTGAGCTGCAGAGCACGTCTATGGTGTTCTACTGCGGCTAGCTGCAGTGAGAGACCAGGGGCCTTCTTCCTTTTCACTGTGTAGTCTTTCTCACATCACATTTGAGTTGCCCAGAGCAATTTAATAAGGGCTCTGGTGTCTGCAGATAGATCTGACAGTGAGGCTATGCTGATCTCAGGCCTTCATCGCCAAACGCCATGTCTAGAACACACCACGCCGGAATATTTGTGCATCATCTATTGATTTGGGGTACAACCCTTGGCTGTAAAAGCGAGATAACAAAGTTAGACATTAACTTCTTTCCAGGGGTCACTTCGTGGTTTCACACGGGCCTGGCTTAACACAACTTTAGCAGTGGACTCTGGAATATTGATTTCTCTTTTTTTTTTTCTTTCTTCTTCTTCTTCCACCATTTCTCTCACAAAAGAGGAGCCTTTGCAATACGCTCTTTTTTTCTCTCTCTCTCACTCTTGATACTGCGGCAGCATTCCGGTCTACTCCCTTCAAGGTTGCAGGCAGCTGGGCAGGAGCACCTGCCAAATGCACACTTGTTTTTTTTTTTTTTGTTCTTGACTGAGAAGGTCTTTGTCTCTTTCTCTGCTACCTTTTGATTGCAGCTGTGTCATGTCAATGTTGTCTTTCAGTAAAACAATCTCACACATTTTGAGTTGATGATTAGCATAAAACAGCTACAAATACGGTATGACACCTAGCTGCTCAGGTGTCAGGCATTTTTTTGTTTTTGTTTAACCACAGCGTAATTTCGATAGATTCTTCGCCCTCGTGTTTGTGGTAGAGAGGACGGTCAGTACTGCTTACGTTGCTCTACGGAGGGGTGAGAACGAAGCACCTGGCTCCGCTCCCCCACTGGTGTATGTGAGGGTTAATGTTTTCCAGCATATTTTCTCCTTCGCAACTATATGTGGGCATTTGGCCGACGAGAGAGGGGAAAACAGGGTGAGAAAGTCGCCGTCACTTACTGCTGTTGTTCTCGCTCCGTCCTCCATCCACTCGCCCTTCAGTTCTTTTCCCTTAGTGCAAGGCCATGTGCATTCTTGTGTGTGTGTGTGTGTGTGTGTGTGTGTGTGTCTGTGTGTCTGTGTGTGTGTGTCTGTGTGTGTGTGTCTGTGAGTGTGTGTCTGTGTGTGTGTGTGTGTGTCTGTGTGTGTGTGTGTGTGTGTCTGTGTGTGTGTGTGTGTCTGTGTGTGTGTGTGTGTGTGTGTGTGTGTGTGTGTTGTGTGTGTGTGTGTGTGTGTGTCTGTGTCTGTGTCTGTGTCTGTGTGTGTGTGTGTGTGTGTGTGTGTGTCTGTGTCTGTGTCTGTGTCTGTGTGTGTGTGTGTGTGTGTGTCTGTGTCTGTGTCTGTGTCTGTGTGTGTGTGTGTGTGTGTGTGTGTGTGTGTGTGTGTGTGTGTGTGTGTGTGACCAGGCAGGGGCAGACATGAATGAAACGGGATTTAGCAAATGGCTTCAGAAGAGAAGAAAAAGAACTCTGAGAAAACCTCCTTGGAGATGTTTCCCTTTCTCTTCTGTGGCTGCTAGCATGCCTGACCTTTGCCACGCACAGCAACAGTTACAAAGACACTGTCCCGCCTGCCAGCTAAAGATGACCAAGGCTTTGGGAGGCACTGGATGCACCTAAATGTGTCACTGTTGTCTTCCAAAGCCCCCCCCCCCCCCCCACACACACACACACACACACACACCCCTCCTGCGGTGTATCAGGCCGTGTGTCAGGTCAGCAGATGGATGAGGTGTTGGGCCTGATAGCGCGTCTCCGTGGTGCCTGCTCATGGGGAGGAGGAGGAGGAGGAGGAGGAGGAGGAGGAGGCCTGCTGAGGCTCCACTGGCCAGCAGCAGCACACCGGCCACAGACAGCTCTGCTGGAGGTACTGTAAGTACCGTCTGTCAACCCCACAGGACACACACACACACACACACACCACACACACACACACACACACACACACAGGCCCTGCGCTCTGTTTGTCCCCAGTGATCTCTTTCAAGTGCAAAGCCCCATCAAGCATGTGCCGTTGTGTCCTCTCTCTGTTTGTATACAATACTGGGGGCAGATGGTTAAGACCGATAGAAAATTCATTCAAAATTTGCAGATACTTGCAGGGTTATCCCCCAGCACTGGCCATACAACTATCGCTAATGCTTATAAACGTACACACACCTAATTGTTAATAAATAATTGAATAATTTAATTTAATAATTCATTTAACAGAAAGCATTTCTGGAAGATAGACATTTCATAATAAAGTCTTAGATGTAATCTACCCACGTATATACTGTATCATTCTGATCTCAGTTTGAATTGAAACATTTTGAGTTAGTGAGTTCTTCATACACCTCCTCGTCTAATGCCAGCTCCTGAACACTGTGTACCTTCAGCTCCTGTGGCCTTGTGCCGCAGTCCTGCCCTCTGACCAAGGCTGTAAAGAGCTCTGTTCCTGCTCATTATTTCTGAGAGACAGTGAGGCTTGCCAGCAGTGCTCACGCTGCAGGATCAGCTCTGACCAGTCGCAGGGGATGCTAAAGACAAATGGGGATATGTTAGTTGTATATATGCACAGAGGTAGGAAGTATTATTGCACAGACTGGGTGTGCACAGATCATACAACTCACTCCCTGGGGGTTCAAGCGTGTGTTATTTGTTTTGGGAAAACTCAACTCAGTATCGGGTCAATGAAGAATTTGGAAAGAAGAAGTCTCTGAACCTAGTTATTCTAATCTTGATTGTGTCAGAAACGTGTACCACAAAGTTTAGACCTTCCTCAGTTCTTCTCGACAGACAGTGAACAGTAACAGCGCCTGCCATGAAATACCAATAACTTCAGCAAAGGATATGAGCTGGTGCAGATTTACCATGAATTGATGCCACTGCTCTGCGGTACAAGGGTCTATTTGCAGTGTGCACACACATCCATCTGCCAGTCTCAAATCCTTTGCAAGGTCTGACTCTAACCCCCTCATAATACCGTTCTTATGCTCATATCAAGCTCTCAGACCTTGAAAACCACAGACGGTCAAGCCTAATTATAATCTTCAGTGGCGACTGAATCGCTTGCTTGTTTTTAAAAGTACATTATCTTGACGTTGACCACCGGTGTGTGGGCCGGTGTTTTCTGAGGACTGCCAAGGCACTTTCACCGCAGGCTTGAGGTGTGGCAGCGAGGAGAGGGGAGGCAGGGGAACCAGTGTCGGGGGTCGGGGTGGTGGGCTGGTGGAGGGCCATGGAGGGCCACTGAGGTTCACAGCAGGAGATGGAGCCTCTAGGTCACCATGGGGTTATCCTGACCTGTGTTTGAGCTCCACCGGCTGCATTTATCAAGGAGGCAGGGCAGGAGGCAGACTGGCTGGGTGGGGGGCGGGGGGCGGGGGGGGGGGGGGGGGGGAGGGGGGTTGCCAGCAGGAGGGAGGGAAGAGAAGATGGAAAGAGAGAGAGAGAAAAAAGGACAGAAAAAGAGGGAGTGTAATAATAGAGAGATCGATGGAGAAAGAAAGAGAAAGGAGAGAGAGAGTGAGTTAGAGAAAGAGAGAGAGAGAGAGAGAGAGAGAGAGAAGCGGGGGTAGAGGAGCCCACTGAAGGTGTCTGTCAAGGATGGCGCTCCTCTCCCTCCAGCGCCCAGAGACACAAGGCCATTACGGGGGAGCTGGGGGAAGGAAGGGGTGGGGGTAGGGGAGGCGCAGAGATAACCCTCGATCCTGAAGTCTATGACCCTGGTGTGCTGCAGGGCTGGGGGTGGGGTGGGGTGGGGTACGGAGGGGAGGGGAAGGTAGAGAGCAACGGCACAGCAGTAAGTGACTCTTCAAGCTCCTTAAGGCCCATACAAATCAATGTTCTGTCCTATGAAGTTCTATGACAGCACAGTAGTATAATTCATAATACTTAACATTCTGGTTTCCCACCAAGCATAGGAGTATGACACGTAAAAGTTTTGCACGTTTGTATATATGAGCACATCTGTATGTACAGAGGACGTATGGCGTATTTACCTTTTCTCTGGCGTTTGCCTGTAAAAAAAAAAAAAAAGGATTGTTGGGGCACATGTCTGGGTGCCACGTTAACCATTTACAAGGCCATATAAGCACGTTACTGATTGACACCTCCTGTTCTTGAGACTCTCTCTGACCTGGGTCATATCTTCCCCACACACAGGTGCCTCCTTATCCAGCGGGAACATCTCGAGGTGCGGTGCCTGTCCGAGAGGTTTTGAGAGGACACTGCCTCTGCCTCTGCCTCTGCCTCTGCCTCTGCCTGCCTCTGCCTCTGCCTCTGCCTCTGCCTCTGCCTCTGCCATGCAGCCTCTTGCCCTCTCAGGCGCAGGTGCAGCAACTTTCTGCCTGTGACCTCCACAGCGGCCTTTATCCTGCTCGTCCATAAAGCCTCGGGCGTAAAGATGTCACTTCACAAAGTTGAGGAAGTGTAGAGGGCCATCGAGTGCTTCTTTTGCTTTCCTGTAGGGCAAAAGTTTGAGATGTGTCTGTGGCCCAATGGCACATGATATACACACAGCAGACATACACTGAGGATGCTGAAAAGAACATACATTGCCTACACACATTGCGTTTAGATGTACGCGGCAGAAAGGAATGGGAACTAAACATAAATTGGTCGTCATGGCAGCTCCGAACATTTGAATACAACTGTGATGTTTACTAGGAATCTCACAATGTAATTTTGAATCACAGATCAAATTTGTTGAATCAGTTCTTAGAGATGCTAGACTTTGTTTTGGGCTTCCAGTAAGAATTTACCTCAATACCTCTTGTCGTCGACTCAGATTTAATAGCTCACGAGGACAAATATCCAGTCATAAACTGCCAACACCCCACATAAACTGTTCTTGCCACATCCCGGCAACAACCAGTATGAAGCAGTCAATTGTATCTGGCATTGCCACTATTATTGCTTCACCATGAGTGATAGACACGGATTTTTTTTGGACATAATAATAATAATAATAATAGTAGTAATTGTAATAATAGTAATAAGTAATAGTAATAATGCTGCATTTAGGAGACAACTTTTGCCAAAACCCCATGTGTAGCACAGTCTCCAAATGGTCCTACTGTATTGTTGTTTCTGCCGTCACATGCTGAGTGAAAGTGCTGAAATAGAATACACCCATCCTGTCCACCTTACAGTTGTCCCTTATCAATTCATACTTCACAGGTCTCCTCTACACATGGAATTTGTGTAAAAAGCACATAAAGTTTAAAAGTTATGCTAATACTGCATAGCATTGCATTTGTCTCATTACATTTCCCAAATTAATAACACGAATCATGTGATACACTATCAAAGGTTTGAAGATCAATTCATTGTGAATAATGTTAGGCAACATTGACTAGCATCATTCACATCCAGAGCAAATAACACACTTACAAGACTAACGCTTGCTTTGTGAAGCAATGATGTTTAGTCACTCTATCAGTCTAATGACACCTTTGTTGAAACATTTTAAGAGGCCTGCAACACCTCAGTTTTACATGCGGTTGTTAACATACATACTCTGTAATCACTATATTTATCTTATCTTACTTATCACTTCATTGAGTATTTCATATCTGTTGTATGTATTTAGACTAAAATAAGTCTTGTCCCAGTGTACATGTTTTTCTCTTTTAGTAATGTTTTACTTTTCTTTTTTTTTTTTTTTTTTTTAAAAGAAATGATTATACCACACATGACCACACTATCTTCACTGCCCGTCCCTATCTCCAATGTTTTAAACAATACATCTGTCTATGAACTTGTAGTGCCATAAAGTGACATGATGTCATGTCAAATGTACACGCTGTCACTGTCTTGTTCTTGTTATTCGGGTCAGGCTAGACCAGCCCCCCTTGGCAGCAGAATTCTATCATAAATATATGTTATGTTTTTCAGTGCATGCTGACACCCCCCCCATTCCACTTTTAATCTGGGTGTTATCAGCGTAGCGGAGACTCCAGCTCTAATCGGCTGGCCATCCGTGTTGTTCTGTCCCCCTGTTCTGTAAACACAGACTCCGCTGGAGCCTACTCTGGCACTGGATGCCCAGGCCTGTCAAAACAAAGCCTCCACAATAGCCAAGGTGGAGGGCAGGGAGGCTGGGGACGGGACCCTATGTTGGTGGTGGTGGTGGTGGTGGTGGTGGTGGTTGGGTGTAGGAGGCGTTGACTCTCTCACCTCTCACCAAAACAAGTGACGTCTTCGGAGAGGATCATCATAGGATCAGCACCTCCTGACTGGTTCATGGAGCTGTTGAGTGAAAGCTGGCAGTGAGTCTGATTTACAGGGGAACCGCTTTTGACACCCAATTCACTGATGGATGCAAACGCCTGAAATTTAGATACAAAGAAAAGACTAGACACCAAAAAAAGCTCTTTCATATTTCATCATATGTATGTGATTCAAGAGGTTTTGTAAGGATTCATGATGTAGCTGCCTACACAGGCGTAGTGTTTGCCGGGAACAGCAGGGGAGTTTCCAAGACCGACACCGAACCGGAGCAAACCGACCGCTCAGGTTTCTATACGACTTGTCCAGTGAATCATTATGTCCTTTGTCCCACTTCTTTCTGCTACTCGCACGTAGCCATGTTGCGGCTCATAGGGAAACACGTGCAATAAAGCAGCTTTTATTGAGTGTAGACAAGCCTCTCTTAACACAGAAAGGGCGCGAAGGTAGAGAATGAACCATTGGATTTCAATCTCACAGGTCTTTTCATTTTCTGAGCTGAGATCATTTTGATAGGCCTCCATTTTTAAGAGTTCCAATTCTTTGGAACCTTTGGCGCCTTCTCGAAAAAGCAAACAAAGACATTTGTTTCGAAACTGGCCGTGCAAAGATTCATTTGAAATATAAAAGAGCAGGAATGAGGCACCAAAATTTAAAAACCTATCAGTTACCAAGAAGTGGCTGGGAGTGACACATTGTTTTTCAAATGGTCACGTCCTTTTTTTTCCCCCTCTCAGTCGGGACCACAGCTAGGCTCAAACATCATACTCCCGCCATGGGTAAACAGTTCCGGGCAAACAGTGAGCCCGTCGTCTCCGGCACTGCCAGGTACAGCACACTGGCACTGGAACTCCACAAAAGAATGACCACCGTTTGACTGTTTGATGGAGCTCTGATAAAAACATAATTGGAGTATGTCGAATGCATATGTTTTCTTTTTTTTTTTTCTATTGGTCAAACAAAGCTTCAGTCACGCCATAGAAACTGACCTCAATGTCTCCATTGTGTGTTTGCTGTTGAGAGTGGTATGTACCCGAGAGCCTGCCCCCTACCCCAACACACACACACACACACACACAGAGACTGCTTAGAGGTCACAGGGACGAAAAGGAGGTGGCTGCCTGAAGCGGTCAACGAAGGACAAGGGGAAATATTACCGCATCATGGCTGCTGTGTTTGTACGAGGCCACAGACTACTTTTCCCTCTCAGGCCCACTCAGATCTTATCGAAGTGCCACCACTTTTATTTGTTTCCCTGCCACAAAGGGCTCCAACAAATGCCATAGAACCACTGCAGCACTGTTTCAGCTTGGACTGTCAATAGGTGGAAAGCAAAAGAAAAAAAAAGGTCTATACCCATGGCACGTCATGTCTTCTGTACTGCAACAGCACCAACACACACTCTTATAGGTCATAGCCTTTAGCACTGATCATAAGAAAAAACTGTTCTGGGACCAGGGACTTGTCAGGAGTTCTCCTCGAAGCCAGCTTGGGGCTTATCTGCAGGTCTTCTGTCTTCCTCCTCAATCTCTGTCAGCTCCCGGCTTGTCTTCCCTCCTATCGGTGATGTCACTGAGCCTGGAGACGGCCGTCTTCGCATGGCTCCACAAGAAAAAGCTGATTCGGGGCAAAGTCACAGAGCCGTCTGCAGAGCTGACCTTCTCCTTAGACAAAACACACAGAGAGCCCAACAGGATGGAGGCCGCTAGGATATAACGTGGAAACAATAACAAGACCTTGGAAAAATAAGCCCATAGTCATTTTTTATTTTATTTCAGTGCAATGAGGCTGAAGTATACTGCATGAGAGGTGTAAGCCATTGGCCATCGTGCTTACAAAGTGTTCTCTTTCACTTAAGGAAACTTATGATCATGGAGATAATGCTGAACACAATGGTGAAAGGGAAATGTAGTTTCTAGATCATACCATGTAGCATTGTGTCTTGGGTTGGTTGTAAAGCAGCAATATTAAGACTCATTTTTAACACCCTCTCATTTTCACCTTTTACCATTTCTTAAGGCCTTAACACATAGTTAATCTTGACTGATAGTCAATAGTAGGCCTAGAAGTAGGGCATATGGCACTAGTTTGCCTTCGGACAGGGATTTGCATCAATAGATTGATCATTTCAGTTATTCATATGACCACCAGTCTGTAAAGATCGTACTATGACATTTTTAAACATTTCAGATTGAGAAGTGCTGAAGTTTTCTTTGTCTCTCAGACTGTGAAGTTTGAAAAAGAGCTTTTCAAGAAACATGATATGCTCGAATTAACTTTCAACAACATGTGACTTATTCGAGAGGGTATTACATTCTGTCTATAAATGTATATATTAAAACCTATTTATCTTGATTTTAAATAATAATCTGTGATACTGAAAATTAGGGATGCACCGATAAGATACCAGTATCGTCCGATACTGTGCTCATATACTCATACTCAAATTCTCTGATACCACTTCATGGCAACATTACATTAAACTGAAAATGAGTGACCCCATTCCATCTGTTTTGTGCCTGTGGCTAATACTCTTGAATGTCATTTAATTACCAAAGCACTAATAAAATGGAACAAAGCAGACCTTACCATGCATCCTTCTGTATCTGTCTCTTGAAGGATTGCAGGATTTATAGTTATCAAATAAACAGTTTTATTGCCGTTATAATAAACAATTGCAATAATTTTATTTCAATCTGCTATCAAAATAAATACTATTACTACATTTAGTCATTTAGCAGACGCTTTTATCCAAAGCGACTTACATATGTGCAACTTACAATGTATACACATTTTACATTTACACTGATGGCACACTGCACATCAGGAGCAATTAGGGGTTCAGTGTCTTGCTCAAGAACACTTCGACAGGGAATCGAACTAGCAACCTTCTGCTTACTAAACGACTTCTTTATCTCCTGTACCACTGTCCCCCTCAACATAAACTGTTACTATTACTATTACTATTACTAGTTGATCTATTCCCCTAGCAAGGGGGTCTCAAATTACATATCTCATCTACATATTAATGCCTATACATAATGATATTTCATGTTATATGTTCTTCAGAATAAGTCATGTAATTAGGTGTGATTCCTTCATATGCCTTGCTCTGCCAGTTGAGCTGGAGAAACATACAATTTGTATTTACAGGTACGATTCGAGTTTCTGTTTCTAAATCTTCTCATAGACCCAGAGTAATTGTGTCATTTAGAATCGAACTATTTTGATTATTTGTTTTAGGTGTTTGAACATTTTTTCAAATGAAGCGAAATATGCCCAAGAGCTTACATTCCCCTGCTGTACTGTATAGGGCTGGGGAACTGCCCTTTAAACATGCTTTCAGACTTACAACATCATTGTCGGTTTATATACATTTACAAAAAAACTGCAAAGATCACCTGAAATAATAATTAATTTAATTATAATGATTAGTGGATTGTACAGATACTGACACTATTTGTATTGCACCTGATGTGTGTCAATTGCCTGTTTACGATTCTATACCTTACGCTTGTAGCAGCACAGGTGTGCGCAGTTGTCATAGACAGCAAAGATTGCCTCTGCTTAGTATTACGAGGTATAATCTGTTAGAAGCCGCTGTAATTGTACAGAGAGAGAGAGAGAGAGAGAGAGAGAGAAAGAGAGAGAGAGAAAGAGAGAGAGCTTTTGGTCAGGTGAGGGCGTTCCATCGCAGGCGGGGCCAGGGAAGCAAGGACGGTTCACACTGTCCAAATGACAAAGGTTGCTTTTACACCTGCTTGCTCAGTTTAATCATCTACCATTTCAAACAGCTCCGGAGTCCTCTGGCTCTCCATCGCAGAGGCGGGTACCACAACCACTCGCACATAGCCCGTATGAGAAAGCTGTGCCAGTGATGGCTGACGCTCATAACTGCGCCTCCTATAAATTATGAGTAAACAAGTCGGTTTTAATGACAAAAAGACAGCTTTGCTCAGTTACACAGAAGAAATATTCTATACAAGGCCTTCTGGGCAAGCATGCATGCAGCCTATGGGTAACACATCAGTGCACATTCAAGTGAGCTGTAGAACGGCTATATTGTTGGAAGATGAGTGCACTTTGTTTAAAATAGTAACAGGTAAACTATTAATGGCAACGTTCCGTAAATGACGTGGAACCAAAATGTGCCTAATCCTGCCCCTAAAGAGGCGGATGCAGTGAATGGGATATCGCAAGAGAAACTGAATTAGGTGGAGTAGGTTATCTGGTAAGAGTGTGGGCTGTACTGGCCCATGTGGGCTGTAATGCGAGAGTTTATGTGTCGATCTCAAGGAAACATCGACATGTATTGCCCTAATTTTTATATAATATGCCCTATTATATGGCATTCCCTATTTATTTTACGTATGTAACATATATATTTATTATAAATATTTTACATTGTATACTGTACACGTTTCAATTTGAATAATATGTGGATAGTATTATTACAGTAAACATATCATTCATTTAATTTGAAGTTTCATAAATTAATTTAATTTCAAGTTTAATAAATAACCAAATATTGGCAGATAGTAGGCTACTTCGAATATTGTCACATGATTTCGAGAGAAAAATTTGAAACACATTCGCAATATTTCAGGTTGTCCAGGCTATTTATCGGTGAAAAAACATGTGCTGTAAAACATATACTGAGTGAAGTAAGTCCATGAAGATATTCAGCAGGCATTTATGTTTCCAAATGAGAAGTCCAAGTGGCAACAGCCTATTATCGTTATTATTATTATTATTAGCTGTAGTGGTCTTTAGACTGATTTTCTTGGAATGTTCTGCCACTTCCCATATCACAAATATTTTCAAAGTACAAAAAAGAAAAAGAAAGACCCGTGCCTTTATAAAATGTTGTAAGCTCCCTGATACGAAAGAATGAATGCGTTGGTGGTAGCCCTTTAGGTGATATGATACGTTTGTACTTGTGTTGTACTTTGTGACTATAATATTCCTAAAACATGTGCAACCAAAGCTTAGTCAATCCGGTTATAATCAAGTAGTTAAAATGATCGCCGTCATCGAAACTATGGCCTATATTCACGTTCGATGACATAATTTGTCAGTACCCAGTATAATTTTCAGAAGCGGCTGAAGTAGCCAACAGCCTAAAAGACCTCCCTTACAATCGCGTTTTTCGATTACACAAATAATTAATGCGATAGAGACAACCGCTATCAAGGCAATCACAATAACAAATAATTAAAGAAGTACCTGGTTTTATTATCATTGTTGTTGTTTTGATTATTATTATTATTATTACTGTTGTTGTTGTTTATTACTGATATTAAATACCTTTTTCGTTTAGGCTATTTTTCTGCAAAGCAGCCTAGATAGTATGCGACTGGTTTCTTACAGGCTATTTATAAGCTTGCAATTATTTCACTGCCTAGGCAAACTGCCTGAACTATGGCATAAAACATCTTCATATAAGGCGTCGATTTGACATGTGTATTTATACCCTCTTTTCTGGTTTTATTGTTCTTGCTAACCATCTCTGGATCATTTAGATGGCAGACGATGAGACTGAGAGGCGTCTCGTCTCTTTCCCCAGAGTGATTCGTCAACAGTTAGTGTGTCACAGAACCTCACAGCATGACAGCAACAAGAGAACACTTCATCTGTCACGGCGGCTGCAAAAAAAGACAGAGGACTGTCGCCCGGATAATTCAATCTTCAGTGTCTCTCAGATCATAGTCAGCGTCAACAGAAAGGCTTTTTTTTGTTTTGATAGATTTGGTGAAATGTGTTCATTGACATGGAATGTAGGCCTATAGCCCTGATTATAACAAGTTTTACGCTTTATTTTTTGTTCTGTGTTCACATCAAAGTGAAAGGTAGGCTATTGTAAGAAAAAAGTGAAGGACACATGCCTTAGAGTGCTTGGGAAAAGTATGGTCCCGTTTTACCAAAGCACTCTGAGATAGGCCGTTAAAACTGAAAGCTAAAAGAATGGACATTGTTTTAAACGTAATTTACATGAAGAGTCGACAAACAGATAGCGACCATCGCTGTCATTGTGCGTCATCCACAGTTCACGATTGCTTCAATGACCCGTGTTTTACACAGAATTTCGAAGGCTAATTTTATAAGCCTTGAATGATCTATATCGTCTACTAGTGTATTGCTATAAAAGCAGTATTTCGGCTACAATTTGTCCAATCCCACAAGGTTAATAGGTTAGCCTGAGCGCAATCGTACAACATCAGCATTTCTTCGGTTAATTCAATTGTCACCTCTGTTCTACTTTTGATCACTTCAAAAAACAGTGTATTCTGCTTGAATCAATTATCGCCTGTTCAAAGCAGATCTTTCGGAATACCTCTCACCCCGCTGGGTGTTTGTGTTTCTGTGCATAGGACCCCTTCAGACCTAAACGAAATCACCCTAAATAAACTAATGACCATTGGCCTTCATTTGCATGACATTGCCAATCTCCACGCAGAAAACAACACTATGTTAAAATCATGTCAAGGAATTATATCGACAAATTAGACCTATATGAAAACATAAGAAACATTCGATTTTTTACTAGGATACTCACCACACTGAAGAAGCATAAATACGCTTTAATATACTAAGTTTACTGCCATCGTGCTATAATACATGATAATAATCATACGTTTAATGCCACAAATTCACTCCCTCTGAAAGCAGTATAATACAATACTTTATTTTGAAAACATAGAAGAAAAGGGAAATAGCATTTGCTGTCTCATAGTACTTCGAGCCTACTACTGCTATTCACAAAGTATGATGTCATCTAATGCATGCAGTAGACTGTAGAAGGCAATCACCTCTTCTGGAAACAAGGAAGATGATGAACTCGCGACGTTGTCCAGTTAATTGCAGCAAAACACAAAACTATTCATGTACAGCCGATACTCTCAAATTTGTGTCATTTTTGTGGTGATCAAAGTATTTTTCCTTGATTGATGGTACAGGCTAGCACCCCCATCGAGCTGATGTGTTTGCTCCAATCAAGACGAAGCGCCTCCTCTTAAATCGTCACGAGTGCCTTCAGCCTTCCATTCCCAACTTTCCTAAGACCTGCTACGACATAACTGTTGGATACATCTGCGAGCCACTGATGGGAAACCACCAATAGGTCTGTATACATTCATCTAGTGCGGGTTTTCACTTTTTCTTCTTCATTATTCTGTCTGTGCGCCGGTGTAAAATATGTCTTTCACGGTGGCGAGAAGTACCAGCTGCAGAGAACCTTCATCATTTCGGGTATTGTTCACCGTTACGTTGCCTGAAGCTCTTATCTCTCGGGAGTCTTATCAAGTGGTTATCTACTTGTTTCAAAGACATATTGCGTTTTGTTTCCTATCTGTTACGATGCGCTGCTTTTTGTAATTATGAAGTTACACCAGACAGGGTTGTTACAAGTTGATTCAGCTCTCACAATCATGCTGTGTTTTAACCCGCAGATATCTTTTTAGTAAGTAAGTAAGCTACTCAGAGGCTTAAATAGAAAATAATGATTTGACTTTACATGGAATCCCACAGTGATAAAATGGCGATCATGAGCAGACTTTTTTAGGAAAGCACGAATGCGTCTGGCATCTCTTTGTTAAAATGAAACTAAATCGCACCACTCATGTCGACTATTTCTAGAAAGGAGGTAAGATAGCATTTAGTGTTAGGCTTAAACCTGTTGTGATTCAGTATCGACTAAGGTCCACTACTTACCATATTTAGTGAGTTTATCCATTAGAAATTGTCATTGCAACTGCTGCATCAGTCATATTGGATGATCAAACAGTATTTATTGTGGGTCTTTGTCTTGTCTATAAAGCTTCACTGGGGAAAATGCCGTTCAGTTTGTTGATTTCTTATTTCTCTTTGGTGCAGGGTAGGCGCCTACAACACCCACTCCGTTCTTCATTTTGTGAGACAGTTAAAGGATCCTGGATGGACCTGGGTGAAAACAGCTGGTCAATGGTCAAGCGTGAGGTCACCAGCAGCCCAGGGTCGCCGGCTGATCATAGCTACTTGCAGGGTGACAGGAGGGACCGCCACACCTCGGAGGAGTTGAGGTCACCGGCGCCGCCGCAAACGCATCTTGACACTGTGGGAACCCGACGCACAGAGGGCAGGTCTTTACACTCCTACGTTCACTTTGGACATCATAACACCGCCCTACCCAGCTCAGAGGACATCACGCTGTTCACGGATTTGGACCAGGGCAACAAACTCATCATCTCCGGTGGTGCACACAAGAGTGGACTAATCGTGGACCCTAGCGACATGTACCAAACACTGGCAATCGCCGCGGCTCAAACTCAGGCGGGTTATGATTCGCCTACAGCCAGCTATATGCACTCCAACCCGAATTCACCCGTTTATGTACCGACATCCCGGGTTGGGCCTATGATTCCGAGTCTCCCTTACTTGCAGTCAAACGTGTCGTCTCAGCCGAGTCATCCGGTGAACAGCCATCCGGTATGGTCGCAGCCAACCCCCGAGAGCCCGTCGTACAGCACAGGGAGCCCCCACACCTCCAATCGTTTCCATTACTCTCCAAGCCCGCCAATGAACAATGGGACATCCAGGGACAGTAGCTACTCAAGTCCTCTGAATGTGAACAGCAGAGATCAGTATAACCTTACCCGACCGATCGGTGGTTCCTATGCCAGCCCCTACGGAGGGTATGTGGCACCGCAGCTATCACAGTTGTCCACTCCATGGCCAGGAGGACCATTCGAGAACTCCATGCTACATTCCTTGCAAACAAGAGGCGCATCCTTATCTATCCGAGGACCTAATGGAGGTATGTATTGACATATTAGTTTACTTTTCACATCGTCTCATGAAACCAGTATTGCATTAATATCAATCATCAGCCCAGAAATTGTATGGGTGGGTTATTATATCTCTGCGTTTTATGCACACTATTCACATAGCTTGGCGCTAAAAAACAAACAAACAAATCAAAGTGAAATGTCTTACGAATTTAGACTCCCAAAAATAGGTAAGAATTATAAATAAACTATGTAATTAATTATATAATAATTTATCAGTGGCAATTATTCCAACTTTATAATTGTTTGGGAAAAGGTCTCAATGCACGACAATATGAGTGCATTCATTTTGTAGTTGATGCTTCTTAACGCATTCGAAATAAATGTTTAATAAAGTTGTTTGTAAGTGCAATTTGACACAACTTTCAAGTCATACTGATCTATTCATCAATGGCCCAAACATGACAGCATTGTGAATAACAACAGCTCATAAACACTTCGAAATCGATGAGGTTAATATGTGTAATGCATTTTGGCGTGTCTGGTAAGGTCTTTTCTCTGTGCATCAAATGAAATGAATGGTCGCATGTCCAAATGCTTCACAGATATACTGGATGACATGGGTGAGAGCCGGGAGTGTGTCAACTGCGGCTCCATATCCACCCCGCTGTGGAGACGCGACGGCACGGGTCACTTTCTCTGCAACGCATGTGGTCTGTACAGCAAAATGAATGGACTCAGCCGGCCATTAATTAAACCCCAGAAGCGCATGGTAAGCACCCGTTTTGCGAACTACTTAGCCACTCAATTTCCTGTCTATTTATTTAAAACAATAGGTGAAGGTTATCTCCTTGGATCATCGTGGGCCTACTCCCACAATAAAGGTTATTTTTATTGGCCCAGGAGGGGTTAGAATGAGCACGTAGCCAAGTATTTTGCCAATTTATAATGTTAAGAGTAAACTGGAATTTGCCACAGTGGTTCTGTGTAATGTCAACGTTTATCTCAACGGAGCAGTTGCCATGTTAAAATGAGCAGAGTGTATGTGCAAATACGACCTATTTCGCTCAAATGCGTAGGCTACATCTATTTAGAAATGCACATATACACAGAATATTTTACATGTACATTTTTTAAATTAAGATATAGTCCTCTCTGCCTGTCAAACCTAATGACTAAGCTTTCTCCTACGTCAACATGTAAAACCAACACAATGATCATTAGTTTGATGTTAAAGGATTGTAAGGGCATTTTGTATAATTTTGTGTAATTTCATTCACAGTCATCATCAAGGCGGATCGGGCTCTCCTGTGCCAACTGCCAGACCAGCACCACCACTTTGTGGCGCAGGAACGCCGAGGGGGAACCAGTGTGTAACGCTTGCGGACTTTACACGAAATTACACGGGGTAATCTAGCCAAATTATATCCCCCAATATTACATGTGTGCATTTTTGTATTGAAAAAATCTATAGCATAACAGGACGATGAATGTTTTTGTGCCTTGAAGTTTCGATTTCATTCAGTTAATCAGTTAAGACTAACAAAACTAGGCTTGTGAAATATCTTATTTTTCAAATCTCACCAGCACCAGCATCTATAATCTATTGTGTAATAATCTATTATTATTATAGTTATCATTATCACTATTATTACTATTATTATACTGTGAGAGTAAAAATAGCGTATAAGTAAAAAATTCATATTACTTTTTAAGGTACCACGACCGCTCGCTATGAAGAAAGAGGGAATTCAGACGAGAAAGCGAAAACCAAAAACCTTGAACAAATCAAAAGGATCCTCCGGTAAAGTGATTGAATGTTTTTCTGCAGCATGTCACATTTTAATCTATTGCAAACAAATATTATAATTATACATGTTATGATTTTAATTATAATAAAATTTAAATAGAATCAGAATACATTTTCTAATTTTAAACAATCTATTTATTTCCAACAGGAAGTAATTCTGTTCCCATGACTCCGACCTCGTCCTCATCTTCCAACTCTGAGGAGTGCACGAAGAACAGTCCACCGACAACGCAGGTGTCAGTGTCTTCGGTAAGGATGCACATGGTTCCTTAGTATTTTTATTATTGTTAGGACATACAATGTGGTAAAGGGTAGGGAAATGATCATTGTTTCTTTAAAGGGTACATTTTGTAGATGTTACTATTTCTGTAATACGTGCTGCTTTCTGCTGTGTATTTGCATAGGTCACTTGTTGTGTAGGCCTATCTCCGAAATCCTCTATAGTAATTTTTGGTGTTTTATGATCCCTTAATCAATGATGACAACCATGATATCAGCATTTTATCTCTATCTGTAAATACATGATCCTTGAATACAGAAGAATTGCTATCCCAGGTGTCAAAGAGTTCACCTACTTACACTGTATATTATTCTTCTTAGCTGTTAGAGAAGCATTTCAGATATATGACAGCTAAAGTATTTGTATAAGTATTGCTAATAAGCAAATAAGCCAAACCTTGTTGTCTTTTATATTGTTATAAATTATGTAATTTATCACACAGCACAGGTCTGGAATATGTATGTGCATCATTGATTTTTTTACATTTGTTATCAATTTCAATATATTACCTTACATTCAAACATAGATTTGAACTACTGTAGTGTACATTGGCAGTGCTTTTAAAAAGTACTACTGTGCAGTTTAGCAGAACATCATTAACAATAATAATGTGGAGTCTAATGCAGAAACATTGGATGTTTTTTTTGTTTTCATTTTTTTCCATGGCCAACCAAAATAGAATTATACACACATTTAACGAAAATGAACAAACAAACAGACAAACAAACATGACCCTGCTAACTCCCCTCTTCTTGTTTGCTGCAGGCGAACCACTCTGCCATGGCTGGCCAAGGAGAGGTTGTCAGCTCCACCAACTCCGCAGTGAAGTACCCCGTACAGGAGAGCCTCTACACCAGTGTGGGACTTACATCCTCCGCCGACGTGACGGGTTCCGTCAGAGGAGAGACCTGGTGCCCGATGGCCTTGGCTTGATTGTTTGGCGGGCCGGATTGGGGTCTCCATTTTGGCCCTTTCTCTCCTTGGGACGTAACACTGGTGTTCCTTTCATGCACGGGAATTACTTCACTTCTGGTCTTCTGATTGCCATAACTCTCTCCAGTTTTTCGAGAGGGTTTCATGGATGCTGCTGACATGCCAACAGCCATTTTTTTTTTTTTTACATTCTCTCCATGTGTTGACTGCATTCTTTCGTGGGAATATTCGGATCGGATATTTCTCTGAAACTCTCAGTGCCAGTGCAAAGGAACACGCTCACTACGAGGCAACGCGATGATGTTCTGCTTTTTGCATTTGGTACTTTCTGAAGACAGTGCACTAGGGGTACCACCCTGGGGAGTTAGTGGAAGAAATGTTAATTTTAAAGAAAGGTTAAATATATATAAATATATAAGAGTATGGATGTGGATTTCCCCATGCTGAAGATAAAGTTGTTGATTGGACCGGAGAGCATTTTTAGTCAATGCTCAGCCCACTAATAAACACACAAAAAACAGAAATGCTTGATTTTGTTGCAACTGGAATTGAAGATGAAGACATCCAAGACATCCTCTTTGAATGAATGAAATATTTATAAATCTCTGTTGAAACATGCCTATATTTGTCAATAAAGGGAATGACAAATAGAATAGGATGAAATGCTTATTATTACAAATATCTTTATTTTGAAGCTTGGTCTACCCTTTTGGACCTAGTTTTCATGGTGTATATTTGTCTTTGATTACATATCTGCACGTGTTGCCTGATGAAGCTCTTATGGAATCGGACTGAAATTTTCTTGGTTTAAACAGGGTAACAAAGATCAAGACAGCCACTCTCTACGTTGTCAGCTTTTAGTTTGATTATTTACTCTTCTTAAGCAATGTTAAGTCAGATCCCGCCGATTTAACAGTTGATTAGCAAAAAAAAAAAAAAAGAACATTTAAAGTCAAATGGTACTATTTTGTAGACTTTGTTTTAATAGATCGTAGCATGTTTTAAAAGACAACAATCACAAAAGGGTGAAAAAGAGGAGAGATAGCATCCACGTAAACAATAACTCAGAACAAACCGCACTCAGGACAATCTGATAACTGACATCTTTTTTGTTACTACACAGAAGTTTAAAAGCTTTTCACTGCAAAACTTCTGGATTTAACAGAGACAGAACTACCTAACACAAAACGCTAACATGTCAAAATGTAAGGCATATTTTGGTCATATTTCCTTGTGAGGGACACCTCTGTAGAGGAGACACATGTTGGACTGGTGGGAAACAATGGCATCCGTGGTGGCTGTGCAAAAAGGGCTTAACCCACTCATCTTAGACTGGATGAAGACACACACACACACACACACAACGTGATCGGTTTGAGACCAATGTTATGGATTAATGGATTTTTATTGATGCTCATAGCCTCAAATCAGTTTCAGTCTGACCATGCAATAAATCAGAACACATGCGAGCATATTGCGATTTAAACAACAAAACAGGATCAGTCAAAAGTCTCCAGTGCTCACGACGTCCATGATGTATGGGCTGTCCAATCATTAATCTCCCCACGTATTTCATTTGGCCCCCGAAGAGAAGTCCACAGAGTGTAATGTGAGCATGCTCCGTGGACCACTGTTGGGCCAGACAAATTCCAATCCAGTCAGAGGAGTAAACAGTCCAGGGGAATCAGTTTGAGTTTGTAGGTCACCTAGAACATTGTGTAACCAGCACAAGCAGCTTCCATGGTCATGCCTCTCCTTCCTTTAAAGTAGGGCCCTCTGGTTTTCTGGATTTATTTATTTTTTTGGTGTTAAGTAGAATTATTTTGATGTGTTTCATTTGGTTTGATATATTTGTATGTCAAGGATGTTTCTTTGAACGTAATTTTCATTCTTTCGTATTTAAATCTATTGTCATGAATGTTCAACTTGAGACATTAATTTGAGATTAAAATGGTTTCTCTTGTCTTAAAATATCATGTGCAAGTGTCTACAAATTTTTGTGTCCCACTTCTGTAGTATGAGTATGGCGCTATGGAGTTCTGAGATACAGCTCTATAAAAACAACGTCTTCAGAGCTTTAAAACTGTAAGACTGCTGTCTATTTCAATATATATATATATTTTTCTGACAAAAGGGGTTTGCTTTTTCCAACATCACTTGATAACGTATAATTGTAACATGTTACAATTCTAGTGTGCTATCACACAGTGTACAGGCCTGACTGTTTTGCAGTGAAGTATGTGTAGAAACATGCTTGCTGTTTAAAATATCAAAATTTTAACAATTTTTAACTAATTTTCCATGGTTACATGGAAATGTTGATACCTGCAGTAACACTATGGGCCTTCTTTGTTCCCCTAGGCACAGTATTTGCATTTGGTCATTTCCATATTTACAATAGACTTTGCAACAACCCCTGCATTCTTTCAACATTATCTATATGTTCCATATCAGGAGGGAACTGTTGACTTCCACACACAATGTGTGTCCAATGTGTCTCTGTGTGTAGAACCAAACCAAAAACTAGCCTTGATAGAACCCAACGAGAGAGTATATAGTACCATCAGTCAGGGTTTCAAATATGGCTCCTGTACAACATTCATATCTTAACATGAAAACAGATGAAATACAGTGTACATGAAAACAGATGAAATCATTTTTTTTCCCTTAATGTCACTTCCAGAAGAAATTCAAGATGGCCTCAAACTGAACAAATAACTTAAATTGATCAATTCATGACAATGTTCTTGTTAGACAGTTGGTTTCTTATGTAAACATTTATATATTGTATTTCACATTTTCTGATTATCTTTAATTATAACAGTTTTTTCTTTTGGGTTTTAAGTACATGGTGAGATATTTGAATGGTTTTCTGTGTTAGGTGGAGGTTAATTATGCAGGAAATGAAGAAGAGACTGGGTCATTCAGAGACGCGAAAGATGGCCACCTGTGGCATAACAATATGTTTGGTAAACGCATGGACTGTTGTTTAATGGATTGTTTTGCAGGTCTCCTGATAAGTGTCTTAAAAGGGTTTTTGATAACAGCTGTTTGGAGCTGGATGACGAAAGGCTAAAGATTACAGATTTTTTGTCCAACAGCCATGTCACTTCTTGGACTTTGAACACATTTGGCTTGAGCACGGTGGAGTGCAGTTTTAGTGCCTAGCTCAAAACCTCACTCGATGTCCTCCAAAGGCTAGTTTATTCATCCCATGGTTTACAGCCCAGGGCTTAAGGCTTCCATTGCATTCCATTGTTTTAAATACACCATCACTTTGTGGACAAGTCAGCCACATCTGACCGCATGACATGGAAACCATTATTTTCCTCAGTTGTCCTTATTCCTCATGAAGAGTTTCTCATCATTTCCCATACAAGATTGGGTTGTTACAGTAGATATTACAGTAGGCACTGGTGTCTGGTCTTATTAGCTCTTGTGTGAATGCAGAGTATGGAGTATGCCAAGCCATTTGGGTTTTTACCAGACACATAAAAGTGACAGTAAGGTTGTCTACCCCACAAAGCCACAACTTTTATGATCAGTGTCTTCATAAGTATGCCGTCACCGCATAGTCTTCTGCTGACAGTAACTATCAACTGGAACGTCTTGTTTCCGAGTGAACAACATTGCAATACTTCCAAGTTGAAAAGTCAAGGAGGGTATTTATTTCTGTAACGTCTTGTGAAGTTGCTGCATCGGCTCCACTGTTTGCCAAGAATGCTCCCCAAAATACTCCCGTGAACTATGGCTGCACCCTGACTCTGGAGCTTGGTACCAGTCACAACACAAACTAGCGGAGGGGGGGGCCGGGTGTGGGGGTGGGGGGTGTGGGGGGTGGTGGTGGGCGTATGAGTTATGCACTTGGCAGGGCCCCACAAACCCCACCAAAGCTTTAATAATGTCACCTTGCATTCCAAATGCCCTCCTCTCTCGTGTTGTGCTCCGTTGATGATGAAGATTTATCTGCAGGCATTAGGTTATCAGTGTGTGGCTTGTGACATATTACCGCTGGGTATATTGGGTGTTAGGATCCGTGGAAGATGTTGGCAGTGTGGACCATTTTTTAACAGGCTGTAGTGGAGTACTCCTTTGCAGTTGCTGCTGTGGCTGGACTCGCTGTGAGAGAGCTTCCAAAGCAAAAAAATGAGTTGTGAGTGGTTTAGCACCTATAAACTTGATGCGGACTGAAGCACTTTCACATTCAGTGCTGTGACCTCTCTCTCTCTCTTTTTTTTATCTCTCTCTCTCTCTCTCTTTCTCTCTCTCTCTCTGTGTGTGTGTGTGTGTGTGTGAGTGTGTGTCCCATTTAAGGAGGGCGTCGTGATTGATTGCTGTTCACATGAAGCAAATCCATGATAGTCATTAGATAGTGAAATTACATTCAAATGAAGGATATCTATAACATAGTTAGGGATGTCAGTTGTAATGTTATGAAATTGTATAGTAATGTGTTGATGTAGCAAATGTAGATATTATACTTATACTCAAGCAAGTACAGGTTTTGTTGTAAAGATGGTGCCATGTCTTACCAGCTACTGGCTACATGAAGCAGATTGTAGAGTTGAATCTTCACTCATGAGAACTACTGGTATTTACTAGCCCTGATCCACTAATACCTGGAAGAAACGACTATCCTAATTAGACTGCAGAGAGGGGCTCATATATCATTTGATAAATGATGTATACAACAGCCTTTCAAACTACTTACAGCAGCGCGACAGCTCAGGATGGAGGAGAATGGACGCTAAACCGCTTCGTCTGTTTGTTTCTGCCCGCTCCTTATTTTAGGTGTCAGCCAGTGAAGCTCAACACACATTTATGGGCAAGCGCACACAAAGCTACAAGTAGGGACTGGAGCAACTGAAACAAATTACAAACCATCTTTTAAATATTTAAATTCAGGCCGGTGTGAAAATTAAATTAAGAACAAATATTTATCGTCTTGAAAATTTACGAGTGGCAGTATCCATGGGACCAAAGGAGAGCGTTTACAAACACAACATTGGCTGGGTTCGCAGAGGTTGGCATGGAAGAACTCCCCATTAGTGACCAACGAGGAGAACATTTTAATTAGAAAATGGATGTGTCATGCGGTCTCTAAAAATACATTTTGATTTTGTTGGGAGAACAAAACTAAAAAACCATCAGGTCATTTTGTGTTGACATGATGTTACATGACAGGCATGAATCAACACAGGGTTCAAGTCCAATACAGAGTGGACAACATGTCGCCATGGCAACCACAGAGGCACCTGACGACAACGGAACATTGTACTTACCTTGATGAGCCAGCTCCGCTATTCCTGCCCTGGGTGATGTTTTAACACTAAAATCACCAATGAGTCAGACCTATCCATTTCAGGTTTGGGTTGTTCAGGCCTGTCACTTCTTCCCACTTGGCTCATGTATATGCACATTCTCACGTAGTAGGTCTGCTTCTTACCCAGGATTACCAGTGCAGCTCGGTTTGTTACTGTGAGCAACGTGCTCTATAAATACGCTGTGCTGCTGTGTTTGTGGCATGTGTTGGGTTGATAACAAAGGCAGAGGTGCCCCGACTCTGACAGCTTTGTTTGGACAGTGAGTAAGAGGGTCAGAGTCACCCCTCCTGCCTGCCGTCTGCAGTGGCCGGGAGGGTGGGCAAGGCGGGCAGGCTAGGAGTTGAAAAAGTCCCTGAGCCAGTGCCAGTGTAAACACGCCTGGCCAGTAGAGGTAGTAGTGAGGGCAGCGCCTGTACCGCCCACGGGGCCCTCGGGCTGTTTGACCAGCGAGGGCACGCACGTGCTCAGGGACTCCGCTAGGCGCCCGGGGAGGCAGATAGGGGGTCCCGGGCTCCGGAAGAGATGAGATCTCTGAGTCAGCCTTCTGTGGTTTCCTAGAAGGATTCAGCCCAGTTGAAGCAAACACACACACACACACACACACAAACACACACACACACACACACACACACACACACACACACACACACACACACACACACACACACACACACACACACACACACACACACACTGGAGCTGATTCCAGTTCTCTCATCTTCACAGAAGAATTGTATGCTAATGTGTGAATCTGCATTAATCAGATTCAGTTTTGTGCCCTCACAAACTAAATCATTAAAAACCCCATTCACTTCACATGACATTACAACAAGCTCATTACAGTACAGACCTTCTAAGACTATGAGAATTCAGATGTCTTGGAGAATATATGCTTCGGTAGAACAGACAGAAAATGGCTTACAGTCTTCCTTTATCTTTCAATACCAGCCAAATATTTTGATGGCTCTCATGCCTCCTTTGGTGTGATGTGTTAGACTGTAAGGAATACAGTGTAAAAGTGTGTAATGGGAGACATTCTTCCACCACGAGAAATGTACCTCTGATTTTCAGGCAATAGCCATTTTGGATGTGCTGTTCCTCATTTTGAATGCAAATAGTACCAGGTGCTATACAAAGAAGAGGTAGAAAGGTTAGCCCAATACTTTCTGAAAAACACTCAGAACATTCTGGAAATATCTGTGACAAATGTTTCAGATTGAAGACACTGACACCAACAGTAGCCTAGCTGAGGGGCTCTCAGTTTAGGTTCTGGAAGCTCTCATTCAGATTTTCTTTGTAAATACATTTTTTTTTAAATAACACAATTGTTTTCCCTATCAGCGTGACCACACTTTTTTCTCTGTTCTTGTCTTTCCTCTGTGAAGAGATATCATTATCTATTTAAGTGTTATCGTCTTTTCACGTGGACTCATGTTTTGGTGGGAACTCCTCAAGCACCAGGTCACGGTCATACAAGGACTTCTCCTCTCGCTTGTCTGATCCAGTGTCACATACACACAGGCAGTGAGCAATAGAGAAAGGAAGATGTAGAGACACAGAGAGAGAGAGGGAGAGAGAGAGAGAGAGAGAGAGAGAGAGAGAGAGAGAGAGACAGAGAGTAAACACCTCAATCATAGGGTGTAGAAGTGGAGCCAAGGTTGAAGTTTTTGTTTTTGTGTGTGCTTCAGTGGTGTCACGGCGTGAGAAATGGGAGGAAGTTGTGGTGGTGGTGGTGGTGGTGGGAGAGGGCAGAAGTGCAGTAGGTGGGGATGAAGGAAGGGCAAGAGCATAGGTCTTCATTCAGGGAGAGAAAGGAAGAGGAGGCATCTGTCACCACTGACAACCAAGTGGCTGAAGAACCTTAGAAGGGTTTGTGAGTCTTTCTCCAGTTCTCCACAATCCCTCACTTGGGCCCATTAAGATAAGAGGCGCGACGTTTCGCCTGCTGTAACATGCCGTGGGGTTTTGTCAGAGCTGCATTTCACTTGTTTGATTAAAAAACTGAGCAGTGTCCTAAGCTAACACTATGCTCTTCAACAGGGGCCATGACAGCACAATGCAGGACGGTGCCGGTGTCGGTGACTTCACTGGGGGAGCCTGGGTAATCAGAATCCTGAGACCATTCTAAGAACATGACAGCTTGCCCACTCAGGGTAAAAAGTGCCTGTATGTGTTTTACCACATTCCACCAGAGCTATATGGGAAAGGTTAGATTGCGCAACTAAATAACAAGCCAAATAATACTGATAAGGAGCCTTCAGTTATGGCTTGCAAGCATGTTGCACTATCTTGGGCAGAGATAAAAAAAAATCTGTTTAGTTTTCAGTGTGAGTTGTGTGAAAGTCCAGTGTGAACAGTGCAAGAGAGATGGGAAGATTAGCCGCTACCTTTGCTTGGAGGAGATAGGCCACGTTCGGGGAGTGTTTGACTTTCCCCTCAGCTCCTTCAGCCTGGCAGGCTGCTCACAATTCTATCTGCTCAAGCCTAATGTTGACCAAACGTTGAGTCAACGTCGTCTTGGAGGGAGCAGGTGCCTGCCCCGGAGGAGTCTTTGTGAGCTGAGGCAAACTCCTGGTCTTTGGGGGCGCCATTTGTAAAATGTTGCATGTTCTGTAATACTGCTCAGTTTTTTTGCACACTTTGTATTGCCAAATGAAAAAAAAAAAAGAATGCACTACAGTTTTTCAACAACTGTCACCTTTTCAAACATTTAGAGAAAACATGTAAATTCATGCCATTCTCCAAGAGTAATGTTCTGCAGTAACGTAATTGGCTATGCCTCCAGTGTGTAACGTCTTCACATGCCACATTAAGCCACATCAGGAAGTTGCCTCAAAATGGCAAGTCCAGGTGAATTAGTTCAGGTGACTGAATGAGCAGTTGCAACTGTTCAAATGAGCTTCATATCTTTGCCAATGCCAAAAACATGGCAGATGATGATGAGTTTGATTACTACTTTGTGGTGGCTCTCATGAATGGAGGCGTGTTTAGCACCATACAATCAGACAGCACACACATATTAAAGCATGTTCAAAGCGTAAAGCAGTGCACTAAAAAAGTACAAAACAATCTTTAAACCATTTGCATTTTTTATTCAACTAAGTGTTCATTCATAGTATTGTAGCTGCATGCTTTGTTCACAGCCACACAATGCCAGCAGTCAAATATGGCAGAATGTTAACTGTTAAGTAATACACAAAGTAAAAAAGTCTGGCATTTGAAAAGTGTGTTTTACTCAATTACATGTTTCATTCATATAACTCTACTTGTTCGCTTTGTGCAAAGATGAATGTCTGTTTAAAGAATAAGTCTCGGCTGCATTGCTCGCTTTTTGTAGCTGTTTGCCAGTGGCAATGCTTTTACTGCTGCAACTACTTACATGAGCGCTGGTTCCCCCAGGTCCTCGTGAGCTGTTGTTCAGCTGGATTCAGCCGTAGCCAGATCAGTTCATAAGTGAGTAGAAAGTGAAAAGTCATTCATTGTTTTCACCGTTGTAAAGCTGCAAGGTTGGCTGTCCTTCTTCTAGAAAGAAGCCACATCATTACAATGCCAAGCAGACGCTCACAAAAAGGGAATGGCTGGTTTACAATTTTGCTGGAAACAAACTACTTTCCATTATCATGGATGTTTTCAACAGGGTTTACTGTAAGGGAAAGCTCCTGTAAATCCCTGCTATTTAATGGGAAAAATGAATCACCTCCATGCATAACAGCTGGTGCTGAAGGCCCTGTGAACTCTTCAGATGCAGTGTCTGCGTTGTGAAGGTACAACAGATGGTTGTCCAGTGTGGGAAGCTGCAGAGGGGTTCAGTGTCGATCTATGGACATTGAATGATTGTTAAATGCAGCTCTGAATGAACCTAATGTGTGATTCATTCTGGGAATGTAAACATTATGAAGAGAAAATATGTTTGTCTCGTTGTCCAAGTCTAGCACATTCATTGACTCCAGTTGGGTGCATAAACATGACTGCAATTCTTATTTTGTATCCCGGTTAAAACGGGCAATGCATTGATTATGTACAGAGCTTCCTGTGAAGACAGATTCTTCACCTCTTCACCCTGAACATCCTCCCAAAGCAGAACATTCTCTCCCCCCTGGTCGGTTCTTTAATATGCGGAGGTCTGCCAAACTGGCTGTACTGAAAAGCTGTTTAACAGTTCCAGCCTGCCTGATTGGCATTAGACCACTGGAGAAATGTGAGCATCCTTACTGTAGCCATCCATGGCACCATGTACAGCTACTTTCCATCTACTTTCCATCAGTTTATCATTACCATCCACACCACGCCAGATGAAATTTGGACACGGCACAGAATAAACACGGTTGAGATGATGTTGTTCTCCTCCTAGACTCAACACCACCAGAATCGCCCATTTTGATCGACTCTCTTAACCCGCTTTTCTTTGCACCGCAGTGTCTCTGGAACGCAGATGTCCATTTAGCATCACCTCTCCCACACGAGGATGTTCTGCTTTGTTCAGACACTGCAGAATCCAATTCCTCATCGCTCATTTGTTCAAACTTTGTTGTTGTTGTTGTTGTTGTGATGTTATGCTTGCTCACGGGTTTGTACTGGGTTGGTCTGGCAATGCACAGGATGGAAGCAGCTTCTGTTGATGTGATCATTAATGACTGATGTCTTCTGTAGAAATGTAGTTCTGGTGTCCATAGTTACCATCCTAGAACAACTTTGAGATCGATTTTATGTACAAGGAGTCTAATACAAAGTGGACACTTACACGACACAATACAGGTTTGTCCTGCTGCCATTCACTTTGTTTACCTCCATGTCAGCAGTGATACTTCCCAAGAGAATTTTATGGAAATGTGGACCCATAAATTATGGCAGTTATAACATGTGATTTGCATATGCAGCAAAGTAGGTTCAGTTCAACTGGCCGTGAACCTGCCATTAGTCATATGTTTAAATACAGTATCACATTGTACATGTCCGCTAGTGGTCAGTGTGTAAAATAGTTTGATTTTGGGGTTTATGTCACAAAATTTCAATACAACAAGGAATGTAAAAGTTTTGTGTTAGGCTTTGCATTGTTTGTTGTATTGAAATCTCGTGTGATTTATGGCAGTCAGTCAGCCTGTCTTTGAGGAAGGAAAGAGGAAGTCATTCTTTCTCATTCTATCTTACAGACAAAAACAAGCTATTTTAGCAAGCACACACAGGTCTACCAAAATAATACCCTAACATGAGATAAAGGTGTTCTAGACCTGGGAGTTTACTTGTTCAGCAAATAAATACATTCACCTCTGAATGTACATGGCAGAATGTGTCAAGCAAGCCGTCTCATTAAATTAAAACAAAGAGAGGTGAGGTTCTTTAAGGGAGATATTTCCTCCGGCCTCAGTTGTCTCCCCTCGCTTTTACAAGACCTAACTGTGAATCACGTCAGTAAATCATGTAACTAACTCATTTAAGTATTTTCCCCGACTGCTCCAGACATAATCCAAGTTTTGGAAGGGTTCACAGCAAGGTCACTGCTATCTTTCCTCTCCCACTAGCTCAACAGTCAGCTCTCTTCCAAGGAGTCTTGAGCTAAGTTCAACACATTGGTCTATGGGAAACTGTGCTTGCCGCCAAATGCAATACTTCCCGGCGTATTTCTGTCAGAGCTCTGGCCTTTTAAAAACAACACAATCACTGAACTCATTGGAGCCCCATTTGAATCAATTGTCGATGTGTCAACAAATAAAATGCTAATCATTCTTTAAGTGGAAACATTTTTTTTCTTATATGGTAAAGCCTTCAAGTTACAGCGCTTGGGTGTATTTTCAGTGTACGGTAAGTGTGGAATTTGGAAAATTCAGTACAAATATCTTTATGCGGTATAAATACTTTCCTTTATCTATCTATGTCACTCTGATACTGGGGGTCAAGGAATCTGGGATTCATTCCAGATGTTACAGTGAAATTAAGGATACTCTTCAACACTATACATTACATAAATATCAGTATTAATGACATCATTTCCATACTCCATTTGACTTCATTCCAGCAACAGTCCAAGTTTGCATTTTTCTCTTTTTGAATTTCTGCTGTTATCCCTTCTTCCTTCTTCCGCCATTTCTCTGTGTCCCACCTTATCAGCAGTGTGGCCAACACACTTTATGGATGAGTGAAAATGAGAGTGAGTGGAACAGGGCCCGTGTTGATATCAGCCAATGAGAACAAGCTGCTGAGATGCTGCACTGATCACAGTATACACTACAAGGCAAGGCAAGGCAAGGCAAGTTAAGGCAAGGCAAGTTTATTTATATAGCACATTTCATACACAGTGGCAATACAATGGCAATGCATTGTGCTTCACATAAATAAAAGCAAAAGTAAAAGTCAGTACATGATCATAAAAACAGTAAATGAAATCAAAATAAATAAAAGCATGAGAACATCAAGGCATACAAACAATAAAAGATAGGAAATAAAAGCATAAAAAAGAATAATAAAAATCATTAGTCTACTACAGTAAGCAATAGCACATTATGTGTTATATAGCACATTTCATACACAGTGGCAATACAATGGCAATGCATTGTGCTTCACATAAATAAAAGCAAAAGTAAAAGTCAGTGCATGATCATAAAAACAGTAAATGAAATCAAAATAAATAAAAGCATGAGAACATCAAGGCATACAAACAATAAAAGATAGGAAATAAAAGCATAAAAAAGAATAATAAAAATCATTAGTCTACTACAGTAAGCAATAATGTTTCAAGGAACTGTTCATAGCCAGTTAGCAGAAGGCATCTGAGAAATGTTTGGTCTTAAGTCTAGATTTAAAACTGGGAATAGTTGGAGCGTTTTTGATGTCTTCTGGAAGTTGGTTCCATAGGTGAACCGCATAGTGGCTGCTTCACCCTGTTTAGTTCGGACAGTGGGTTTTACTAATAGATATTTATGCTGTGATCTGAGAGATCTGAGTGGTATGTACTGCTGAAACATGTCAGATAGATACTTTGGCCCTATCCCGTTAAGTGACTTGAAAACAAGCAGCAGTGCAGTAGCAGCAGTTTAAAGTCAATCCTGTAACTTACTGGGAGCCAGTGCAGGGATTTCAGTATAGGGGTTATGTGGTATTTTTGTTTTTGTAAGAACTCTGGCTGCTGCATGTTGTATCATTTGAAGCTGTTTAGGAAGGCCTGTGAACAGCTCATTGCAGTAATCAACCCTACTGGAGATAAAGGCATGAATTAGTTTTCCAAGTCATCTTTTGAAATAAAACCCCTGAGTTTGGCAATGTTTTTGAGATGGTAGAACCCAGATTTAGTAATTGCTTTCATGTGGCTGTTGAAATTTAGATCACTGTCTATGAAGACACCAAGATTTCTGACAGTATCCTGTGCTTTAAGTCCTTTTTTGTTAAGAAGGGTGGCAGTCCTACATCTTTCCTCCTTTTTACCAAAAATGATTACTTCAGTTTTGTCTTTGTTTAGCTGGAGAAAGTTCTGAGACATCCAGTGGTTAATTTGCTCAATACAATCACAAAGAGATTCAAGGGGACCATAGTCATTAGGGTGTCGTCAGCATAGCTATGATAGACGATCAAATTATTCTTTAAGATTTGTCCAAGTGGGAGCATATAAAGGTTGAATAGAAGTCGACCCAAAATTGAGCCCTGGGGGACTCCACATGTCAGGGACGTAGGTGTTGAGGTGCAGTTGCCAACTGCAACAAAAAAGGCTCCTGTCTTGTAAGTATGATTTCACTTGATAACAACACCTGAGAAGCCAACCCAGTGTTCTAATGGGTGAAGTAATATGTTGTGATCAACAGTGTCAAAGGCTGCACTAAGGTCCAGCAATACTAGGACTGATAGTACAGTATGAGTAGAGCTGCCATGACAGCAATTGGCGACCCACACAGCTACTGACTCGGCTGCTGATCTGGCCTGGACCTGGCCTGGACCTGGCCTTGATGTGGCGCCAGATCACGACCAGTCAGAGGTTTGTTTCATGTGTGTGCGTGATCTTCTGAGCGATTTCCTGTGTCTTCCTTTAGCTTTCAAAGGGCTACGGTGACTCAGTAGCTCATGAAGTAGGGATATGTACAAGGTCATGGTTTGTTACTCACACAGTGGAGATCTGTTTAGTGTCCAAGTCAGCACTTATTCTTGGTGTTGAATGGGTATGAACCTCTCTAGCCAATCAACCCACTTTGAAAATAAATTGGAGTCAACAGCACACTTGAGCTTGACTTGGTTTGTTACATATGCTATCTGAAATATTTACTCACCTAACAAGCCTGCTTTTTATCATTCAACCAGATTGAATATTTGTTTGAATTAATTACAATATAATTAGCATATGCATATAACTATACACATTTACTTGAAACTGATATGACTTTAAATTGCTATGAAAATATTGCTGTTTCGGACTGCACCCGGTGCTCCCTTAACTCTGTGATAAATGAGGCAGGGTCTTTCCACTGGGGCTCAGCTCATTTCCTTGTACTCATATGCAGAGTGTTCTGTACAGTCACTATGACTGTGGTCGTCACTGAGTCCCTGCTCCGTCCTTGATCTTTGCACCCACTGACCAGGGCAGACTGTTTGGCCATGGCAACCAATTCATTACAGACATGACTTTAAAACGTCCTGTTTTTCCCTCCTTCATTAAGCTAATCTACACTGCGCTTTCAAGGGAGGAAGTACCTCCACATAGTTCCCAATTTCAGCACGTTCAATTATTTTCGTACGGCGGGAAGATTGCATCAGGTTTCGTTAATGTAAAGATCAACAATGTTTGATGGCGGAGGAAATGATGTCTGTCATTACTTCCTGTTGAGCAGGGGCATAATGTGGGAATTTGTACGCCCGCCAAGGGCCGGGCTGGTGCCCTCCCCAGCACGTACGTGCCGAAGGTCAGGGCCATCCGACATCCATCTCTGCCTTACGTGTTTATTGTTATACTCCTGCACCCACTTACTGAGGAGTACGGGAAGGAGTTATGTGTGTGTGTGTGTGTGTGTGTGTGTGTGTGTGTGTGTGTGTGTGTGTGTGTCAGTGTGTGTATGAGTATGCCTGTGTGTCTCTGTGTGGGGGTGTATGTTGATTCATGCTCCCTGTAACGCTCTTACCTTCTCCACTGACAGCCAAATTCCACTGAATTTTTCTCCTGCACTGGTCTTGCTTCTCTTAAGCATTGCATTATCACACTGTTGGAGGGTCTTGAGAGGGGCCAACAACACACAAGTGAACTCAAATCCTAACACAGTTCAACCAAAGCAGGCAAGTGTTGCCCTGCTACTCCAACCTTTCATCCTCAGCACCTGTGGACTTTAGCTGAATAGTGGCTCTATATTTTATATGACCCCTCCCATTCTTACTACCCACCCCTACAATTATACTAAATCAACAGAGCGCTCTCAAGAGCAACAAGTCAACCTGACTGTTTCTGTAAATGCACTCTATTTGCTGAATACCTGCCAACAATTCCAAATATTGCCCTTTTCAACTGTGAACTGAAATTCACCTCTAGCCTCACCCTTCTGTTTTTCACAAGGAAACAGGAAAGGAAAAAGAGTTGGAAGAGCTTCGAGGAAGGCGAGCCGTTCCTTTACGGTGGAGCACATTTTTTTTTACAGAAAATCAACTAAAAGGAACTTTTGAAATCTAAAAAAGGTTTTAGTTGAGGCTTATGCTACCAACACTTTATTCAATCTCATGCTGATGTAGCTTGAACATCAGACCCTCCCGACCCCCCCCCCCCCCCCCCCCCCCCCCACACACACACACACACACCAGCACCACCACCAGCAGCAGCACCACCAGCAGCACCACCCCCAGCACCACCAGCACCACCAGCAGGAGCAGGAGCAGCAGCAGCAGCAGCCTCACTGGCAGGCAGGCCGGCTCCACCGCCTCATCTGTTTGTCAGGCCCCTGGGAGCCCCCTACCGCCCCCCTGCTGAATGTAGGTTGGTTATCACACCACTAACATTTATTTAACCCTTCTCTCCTGCGCTGGGAGCCCTGCGGATGGCGTGCTCCACACAGGAGACACACGGAGCCTGGGGGGGGTGAGGGGGTGAGGGGGTCTGAGGGGGAGGAGGCTCCCTAATCGCCCCTGAGGAGACCGTCACATTTCCTGGATATTACAGCATTCAGGGCTGAGCAATCTGACGACTGCGCACACACACACATGCACACACACACACACACACACACACACACACGCACACACACACACTCATGTTTTGACAGATTTGGCAATGTTCTCACATCACATCTTGTTTGTTAGTTTTCCCCTCAGATCCCTAGACCATCGCTCAGGCTCCACCAGCTCCACCAGCTCCACCAGCTCCACCAGCTCCACGGGCTCCAGGTCACTGATGTTCAGTCCCAGTCACAACTAAGGAGGTATTACTCCCCACAACACTCTCCTCTATAGTCCCTCTCTGTCTTTCTCTCTCTCTCTGTCATCTTTATTTCTCTGTAATCTTTCTATCTCACTCTCCCTCTCTCTCTCTCTCACACACACACACACACACACACACACATGCACGCACACGCATGCATACACACACACACACACACACACATGCACGCACACGCATGCATGCGCACACACACACACACACACAGAGTCACACACAGTCTAATAAAAATCATTATTCACAGGAAAAAAAAGGCAGCCGACACCAAAATAAACAAAAAGCCCTTGGACTGGGGTGGGTTGCAAAATGAGATAGCTCACAAATATTTCAGTGTTTTTTTTTTTTCTGCTTGGAGGAAGATGGAATAGTTTATCAGGCTCTGGAGAATGTATGTCTCACCATTCTCAGCCTGTCTGTAAGAAACAAGGCCACGGTGACAAATGACACCAAACCGCTCGTTTCTGAATGCCTCCAGGCATGTCCCAAGAAGACCAAGTTAAGAATGGAGTGTGGAGTTTCTTTCTGTTTGGATGTCGTTCAGACACCCTCCTGATGAAAACACTGCAGTGCAGTATATGCTACACTTCCAGAGGATGAAATGTCTGCAACTATTCATTGGATGGTTACTCAGAGGAAGGCTGCTCTTTACCCTTATTAAGCCATGCAACAACCAAATGAGACTGAGAGATTATCTGGGATCAGTGAATAAGAATCCATGACAGCAGTTTAACCCAGTGTTCCAACTGATGAGGTCACTTTTAGAAACATACTGAACTTTAAGTTCAGTATGTTTCTAAAAGTGACCTCATCACCCAAAACCAATTGTTTTAGATGGCTTTTACCCTGGTAAGGCCCTTGATTGATTCTGCAGTCACTGATATTGTATTGATTATTTGAGTGATCTGTTACAGTACATATACACATGTTCTCCCGGACTTTCTCCCACATGCCACCTTTCTTCAGTACCTCCGTGATCTGGTCTCTCTGTAACACTCCCGCAGTCTGGTGGCCCTGAGTTGCATCACCAACAATGAACGGTGTGGTCTGCTCCCGGTCCCAATCCTCCGCAACATCAATGATTTGTTTAAAATTAGCCCTGGCACCTCCTCACTACTTAGCGAGTGATTGTTTTTGAAAACAGCCCCCCTGGGTGGTGGAGGGGAGGGGGGAGGGGGTGAGCTGCTGACTGACGGCCAGAGAGTGCCGGTGCGGGCCGGCAGAGCGGTAGAGAGGGCCTGGGGCCCCGCCGGTGCCGCCTGCATTCCTGGCGAGCCGCTTAGGAGTACCAGCTGCCAAGCGCCCTGATAATAGCCGGCGTGAGATAGGGGCATTGGGCAATGTGCAGAGGATCAGCACAGGATCACTCGTTTAGAGGGGTGGGGGTGGGGGGTGGTGGTGGTGGTGGTGGTGGTGGTGGGGGAGACAAGAGACGACTTTGCACCCTAAGCCTTCCAAGTCGGGAATATTAGTAGTCTGACAATGTTCAATTAATAAAGGCCAGTGTTTATGCAAAGATGTGTGAGGTGTAAATACACTTTGTGTGGCCCTGGAGGTTTACATTGCTGTTGGGACACGGTGGACTATGGTATCACATCGCTGTGCATGCGTACGTGCGAGTGTGTGTGTGTCTGTGTGTGTGTGTGTGTGTGTGTGTGTGTGTGTGTGTGTGTGTGTGTGTGTGTGTGTGTGTGTGTGTGTGTGCAAGCCAGCTCTGGGAACTGATTGTTTAGGAACAGGATCCATGGGAACATTTAAATCACTTCATTATTTAATTATTATAATACATAGACGATAATCATTGTATAGTTATCATTATTATTATTAATATTATTATTAAGAAGAAGAAGAAGAAGAAGAAGAAGAAGAAGAAGAGGAAGAAGAAGAAATAATCACAGCATACATTTGAACATCATGAACATTAAGGGTCTATTTTACTGAACTGTGCTATGCCACTGGGGTTAATCAGTCAAATCCCCACTCAGGGGTAAAGCAATGCCTAGGTGTGCACTGTTGTACCTGTTGCCTCATAATTGTTTTAGTAACATTTGCTTAGCACTCTCTCAGAAGTCTGAGAGGCTGTTTGACTTGTGAGTGGTCTCCAGGACGTGATTTAAGGCCCAACACTGCTCCCACCTATCAGTCGACGGAACCCCCCCACCCCCACCCCCCCTCCACCTCTGTCCCTCCCTCCCTCCCTCCCTCCCTCCCTCCTCACCTGCCCAGACGACTGGGTGATTCAGCCTCCCTCACTCTCAACCCACACCTGACCTCTCACCTGCACATGCCCTCTCTGGTCTCTTTGATCTTCTGTTTGCATGTGTATACAGTAGAGTAGACACACACATGATCACAGACTCCGTCACACACACTCACACAGACAAGCACACACACAAACACACACACACACACACACATTAACACATAATCACACATAACAAACACAAACACACACACACACACACACACACACACATTAACACATTCTCACACACCCTCTGAGCTGCCCTGTGAGTGACTTTGCAGCTCCACACAATGGGCCATTTTCCTGCGTTGTGTGAAGTCAAATGGGGGATTAGATATTAAAGCGCGGTGAGCGTGAGGTAAACACAGCCAGGTCATATTTTAGGACTTCTAAGAAGCGGATGCTAGCGTCAACAGGGCCCATTTTCCACTTGTCAACCGCTGTTTACCCTGCCAGCCAGCCTGGGAGCAGAGCGCTAGCTAGCTAGCTCCTCCCCACAGTGTCAGGCAGGCCTTGGAGCTCAGCATCTCTGGGGCTTCAGGCTGCTCTGCGCTGCTCTAGGTGAAATCGGTCCGCACGGACAGAAGCACAGAATATGATACACGTGAGAATTAGCATGGCAAGGCAAGGTTGCAAGAGCGAAATTTCCCATTTTTTTGGGTAAAAAAAGAGTGTTGTACTGAAATTCCTTACACTATGCATCATCAAGGGGCTGCTTTCCCTTCCCAGAATAATGGAAAAAAAAACAGGAAATAAAAACTTCACTGAGTCAGGACAGCATTCATCTATCAATCTTTGTTGGACAGGGAGGAAAATGGCTTAAAATGGCTTAATATGTTATTGTATTAACATCTCATCATTTCTCTTTAACACTCTACTGTATTATTGCTCTATGTATTTAGTCCTACAAGCTTTGGCTAAGAGATGCTAATACTGACACGCAGGCATGTAAGCAAAAGAAAAATCTCCATACCATTAGTTTCCCATTTCAGCCAGTCTATTATTGTAGTGTAAATTTAACCAAAACAATCTCACAAGAACACTGCAATTTATTCTCCCAATTGGAGATGAAACATGAGAGTTTTCAGGGGTAATAAATCTTTCGTTTAAAAGCTCTCATTTGTCAAAAGGACAGGGACAAAAATAAAGTGAAACAACACCATTCCTGTATAGCAGGAGCCTGTAAGTAATGAGGGTACAGCAGTTGTGTATCCCTGGGTAATCGGCTCCCTGTTGCTTCCCTGAAGTGAGGAACTGCTTGTCGCTGGAGAGAGTGATGAAGACAAGCCAGGAGGAATAGTAAGAGTCATTGGCTGAATTTCTCTTATAGCCAACTGACCAAATCCAAATGGCTGAATGTTGCTTATAGCCAACTGACCAAATCCAATTGGCTGAATGTTGCTTATGGCCAACTGACCAAATCCAATTGGCTGAATGTTGCTTATGGCCAACTGACCAAATCCAATTGCAAAGCTGCAGGGTTTATGTTTTGATGTGCATGCTCACATGAACTACCTGACTTGACCGGCTGCCTTAAAGGCCATATTCGCAGTATAGGTTGTTGTGATAGAAACAATGCAATGGGATCTCAACGGTCAAATGACCTCAGCAAACAGCTGTAACAGGTGCTTAGCCAATGTCAGACAAGACTTTTCATCTGGTATCTGTGAAGTCATGTTACCACTTTGGCATTCATGTCATGAGTTTGTGTCATGTCATGAAGGGAGTGCTGTTCCTCATCAGGTGTTCTTAGTAATACTCATGTGTCACCTTACACATCTGCAAGTGTATCATCAACACAGTAATCATGCAATTTTGTGGCATTGCAGGCAAGTCATTGAGTCATCCCTTTTCTGTCAAAATGCACAGAGGTCAACCACATGTCTGCCTAGGATATCAATAAGGAATTCAGAAGCCATAATAAACCTGAAAGAGATGTTTACTGTATACATGTTGTCCACTAGGGTGTAACTTAACATGCAATTGGTGCTCTGCATGTACATTTAGCTCTGGTGTGTTTGTTTTTATTGACACCCAGATAGTTTATGGTTAGATTTTACATAACAGCCCACCTAGCTAGCTAAACATGAGTACTTGCTTACATGCTAGTAACACGAAAGAGAAAGACTTTCTTAATGTCTGAACACATCATATAAAACAGCTTGTAGCTGGGAAAGGATGATGTTACATTGCTCAGCAGCTCACGAGATCCACCAGGGATAAAAGAGGTATATATGCCTCATAAGGCAGGCTGAAGAATTCAACAGTTGAACAGGCGTCATGGCCTGATGTCTCCACGTTGTAGGAATCGGCCCATGAAGCATTGGCAGAATCTAAACCTGGATTTGGTCTTTAGGACATTTGTCCCCACTGGGAGAGAAAGTGGTGGGAAGCATTGTCAAGGGTGGTGTGTGTGTGTGTGTGTGTGTGTGGGGGGGGTATCTTTCATTTGCAGCAACTCCTCCAGATGACTCATGGACATTCTGGTTTTCCAGTCAGAGGTGAAGCTCTCAGTGGTGGACAGAGAGCCTGCGTTGTGCCCCCCCCCCCCCCCCACATCTCTCTATCTACCTATCAGTGCATGATCCCTGTTTCCCTGGTAGGCTAGGATTTTTCTAATGCCGATCAAGTGTGTTTTTCCAGACCTGATGAAATAATATCACAAATTCCCTTATGCCCCATGTGTCCTGCCAAAGTCGCTGTTTGGACTCCAAGTCTGTGCCAAACTTCAAATTGCCTTCCAGATAAGTCAGTGCCACATCGCTAATAGCCTTCTGTTTGTACATAAGGCTAATGGGGAAATGGACAAAGCATTGTTCACCCCTGCCTTGTCCTTCAGAAAGGAGTATGTTCACGGCTTTAGCTGTGTGACCGTCCTGTTCCTTACACATAGTTGTCCACTTGGCTGGATGTGCATTAAGGGGCAAGGTCTAATATTACTGCTATTTCAGCCATTTTAGACAACTCTCAGTGTTCAGCAAAAATGGCCAGTGACCAATCAATTAGCCCGAATACCTTTGAAAATTAAACCATATGTAGTTAGGTCTGCATCAGATATTCTCTCGAGTGGAGACAGCCTTGCCAAACTGATTTGCTTTGTTGATGGATTGATTTCCTGTTTTTCCCTCATCTAATTTGGCATGGTTAATTTCCCATGTTCTTTGTGTTACTCTGTCAACTTCAGGGAACAGCAAAAATTATCTCTCAGACATTAACCCTTTAAGAAGAGTGTTATTCCAGTGTCTAAAGAGGCACTGTGGAGATTTTGTCTAAAAATAGCACAAAAAAAAATAGCTACCAACCAACAGACTCGCCTTGCAAACCCCAACGACAGCACTTTCGTCACTGACAAAAGCTAGCTAACTTGCTAACTGATTAGTATTTCACTAATAGTTTTGGCGTGGCCATATACCATCAAAACTGATTTGAGGATGTTATAAAGGCTAGCTACTGACAAAAATATACCTGTAAAAACTGTAATGATGTTTTAAAAACAGTTGACGTTCTCCTTTTGTCATGGGAGCACAATGTGCCTTCGTATCTTTGACGTTTTTCTTCTTCAGTGACATTAACCAGAGGGTGAGACTGTCAGTGGAGAAGGAACTGGACAGTGAGGCGCAGCTTAGTTAGTCATCGCGGCTCCGCGGCACCCCCTGCTCCAAATATAACCTGTGGAGATAAAAACTCACTGGGAGCCCCAATTAGGTTCTCTTCAAAGCAACACATTCAATACTTTCACTGGCATTTCAAGTCGTGCCAATGCTTTCATCTTCGCCTATGCCCCCTGGAGGCCCCCCGAGCCTCAGACGGAGTCAGGAAGTCATTGGGAACGCCTGTCCCACTGGCGCGCTGAGGACAGGGCCACAGCCATTACAGCCTCTTCCCCCTCGCTCGCAGGGACTCTCGCTCGCTGTCTGGCCTAGCGGAGGACCCAGGTAGAAATGAAGAGGGGGCCAACCAAACCAAAACCGTGGTGGAGAGCTACAGCTGCCATTACTTGGCACCCTGTCTGTCCAAGGTTGAGTTTGGAGTCGAGTGCTTGTGAGAGCTCTTTTTGAGATTCCTTTTAAGGTGGGAGGCTACACTGCACACCACTGGTTTGCAACATTCCAGATAATATGCCCAATTTCCATAACACCCACAAACAGTGAGCTAGGTATCAGGATGCTTACCGTCTTAAACCCACACTGTGTCAGGAGTCGAACTGTCGTTTCTGGCCAGCGCTGTCATTTTGAGCAGATTTAGGTGACGTGTGATGGAAGTGCCAGACTGTTTTGTCCACTTACTGACGCGTTAATCTTGACAATGAAAACAGTGGTCAGTGCCAGAGAAAAGGGGGGAGAAATGCTACACTGGGTACTGCTGTCCAGTGTGAGTGTAATGGTTGCCTTGCATGGCTGCCAAACCGGAGATCAATGCCCCCGCGCAAGGATGGAGAGCATATCATCAGCTCAGGGCACAGATCTCTCCCTCATGATGTGAACTAATTAATGAAGTTGCCTGCATTAGAAAAAGCAATATACTTTTACATTTTTAGATCTGAAAATGTCCGAGAGTAAGTCATGATATTTTTTTCCTATGCTGAACATCACACCAGCATGAGAATCACAATAATATTTTCAGTAATACAGTCCTATACTTTATACTGTGACTGACTCTGGATGACATCATTGTGTTCACATAGTACTGTTCCCCTTGATTTTGTCCCCTTATTCATGATGTTTCTGGCCTCTCACGCGCTGGAGCTTCTCAGGCCAAGCCACAGAAGGACGCAGAAACTGCTGAAGCCCATTGTTTAGATAAGTGCTCCGGCAGGCGTCTCTGTCGCCTGCCTTCATCCATTAGTCGCAGACAGAGAGGAAAGGACGTAGGGCCATCATTGTGTGTGTGTGTGTGTGTGTGTGTGTGTGTGTGTGTGTGTGTGTGTGTGTGTGTGTGTGTGTGTGTGTGTATGACGGGCCTGTGATTGTGGACCTCTGAAGGAGGTGTGGGAGAGGCTCCTGCCCAAGAGGAAGGCGACGGCTCCAATGGGTCAACCTTACTCCCACACGCACACACACACACACACACACACACACACACACACACACACACACACACACACACACACACACACACACACACACACACAGTGCTGCTCATGACAGTATGATGGTGGGCAGAGGATGGAACTGGAGCCAGAGGGAGGGGAAAGAGAGAAGGGGAGGCAGGAGGAAGAGGAGGAGAAGGAGAAGGAGGAGGAGCGAGTGACTGAGTGCTGGGACAGGGGCTTCGCTCCTGCCCTCTCCCTGACAGGATCTGGTCAATGTCCTGCCGCCGAGGGTCGCGGCCCGGCTTACGCACACACACACTTATCTCCAGTGCATCTGCTTGGGCCGCCTGCGCAGTCAGGCTGTCTCCACAGCGCCACTGCAAGCCTTTTCCTGCTGCAGAAGAGACTGGGGGGGGGGGGGGGGGGGGGGTTAAGAGTGGTGTAGGGCGGCTGAGGGGATTGGGGAAGAAGGGCAGGGAGGAGGAGGAGGAGGAGAGGCTCGAGTGGGAAACGGAGTGTCCGGGGTTTGCCAAGTCGCTGAGCTACATGGAAAACACGAGCCGCCTCCAGGGGAACCAGACCACTTCTGAATTTCAGCAAACAAAAATAACTCCCAACGACGGGACCGAGGCACTTACTTTTTTTTGTTCCTTTCTTTTTTTTTGGGGTATTTTTTTAAACGGCCACTCACTCCCTCGGCCCGTCTGTCAGCCAGAATTCCCACGCGTCCGGCGAGCTCGCGCTGGAACCCAAACTGTCTGTGAGGATTGCTAATTTGCTCTACTGTTACTGGTAAAGTCTGAAATTTAATAATTCTGTTCTGCCCCGTGTATTTATCATCCCCGCCCTCCGCGGACTGGAGATGACCTCGGAGTGACCAAGTGGGGAGTTCAGTTCATACTCCACGGGCGAGTCATTTCATAATTCGAAACAGCGTGTGATTTAATTCTCATGACCTAATGCGTTGTAGAATGCCTTTGAGTTTGAAAGCGTTGTTTTTCCTTCTCCCTCCTCCCACACCCCCCCCCTCTCCACTCCCCTCTCCTCCCTCCCTTTCAACGGCAGACAGAGATGAATCCTGGCAGCTTCAGCTCAGGAGAAAGTGACAACTTCATCTGAGCCACTCTGGACAGAGATGGAGGGGGGGGGGGGTGGACGTAAGTAATTGGGAGAAGTATTGATGGAGCGCGAGTGAACAGAGGGGTCCAGTGCCGCCGGGCACCGCATCACAGATCATCAGGGGCTGATGAATGAAGCCAAGGAGATGATCGTAACGAGTTTCGCAAGAGACTGCCCTCCTCATAGCCGTTCAACACCACTGACGGGATGCACGGTGGAAAATGGATGCTTTCTTTCATTTTAAAGCAAACACATTTCAGGGGCCCTAGTAAGTCTAAAAAAAAATACTGTAGATCAAATGCTGCTTAAATGATTGTCTTTCCTAATAATATAGAAACAGAAACAGAAAATCCATTTCCATTGTGATCTTCAACGCTACAGTTCACTCAGCTCTTGCAATAGACTTTTCCCCCCAAGGTTTCGTTCTTCAACAGTATCCAACAGGGAAAGTTATCCTACCCTCCCATCTGTGCATTACCTCTTGGTTTTATGGCCATGTAAAACTCTGCTGCTTTGTACTGACCTATATCTTCTTTGTTGAATGTGGTGGCCATAGCTACCCGGTATAACTCTCTGAAAGTAAACACAGCTCTACAGTGCATCACATGCCAACTGATATAACTTTTTGGCCGTGTGGAATGAGAATACAACACTGAAGCAGTGTACGGCAACTGAAGAGCAGGACTACTCAGTGTCAATTCAGAGTTTTAAATGTCCATTGAAAATCCTATTTCAGAAATATTTCTAGATATGTTTACGCCATCAAAGCACATGACATGACTAAGCACTTGGTATACCAATGACTGTCTAAGACATTTCATGGTCATAAAGATGCTTGCATACCCACAGATACTCCTCTTCGTGGCCGCTCCTGACACAACAAAATGAATGCCAGCACTAGATCACTGGATTGGTTCAGAATCACTTAAGATGAACACTAGCTTACTTTTAAAGCTTCATGATTTAGATGGACGGACCCGGGATGGCAGCCGATTTCACATTTTAGGAGGTGATTAGCTGGGGAGGTTTAGGCCACGTCGTGTCGTAATGTCATGTATGGACAAGGAAAAGGTCATCTGTTTCATGTTTGTGCGGCTGAATTACAAGCGGGATGTTTCAGAAGATCAGGCCACATTTCAGGGGATCAAGATGACTCGCCAGAGCGCGCGCGCGAGAGAGAGAGAGAGAGAGAGAAAAAGAAAGAGAAAGAGAGAGAGCATCTGACCCCCACTCCACAGACTTTCTGACAGTACAGCAGAGGCTGGGCCATAAACCATGCTCCTGAACATCCTTCAAAAGAAACGTTCAGCAACTTAATGGCCCATGTGATTGTCATGCATTCCATGTAAAATACTCCTTCAAAAACAGTCATTTAACAGCCCACGCAAACAGTACCTGACACTGTTCATATTTTAGATAGTACAAACACAGAGGTGTAGTAAATTAAGAACATGGCACAGGAAATATGGTTTGTAGTTTCAAGATATGCCGCCGGTGTTCAAACAGCTTTTTGAACATTCATTATAATTAGCCACCCTTACTGGAGGTAATGAGGCTTTTACAGTGAAGTGATGTTCATGAAGGGAGGAGGACACCGTTTTATATTGAGTGAGAGCTGAGAGGTGTCTACTGAAAGTACATGAAGTTCAAGACAGAAAAAAGCCTCAGAAAATTCTGTATTATGTCACACCTCTAAATCAAGTTGGATTAAAAAAAAACACCAAATGAAAACAAACACTACCTTCAACTGAAGGAAGTATGTCTTTTATAATATAGTCAACTGTTCATGACAGGAAACGTTTCTGTAAATTATGATCCCGTTCCACAGAAAAAGGCATGTCTGGGTGAATGGGTAATGCATTCCAACTCATTTTGCATGAGTCACACGTTTTGCATATAATGTCTTTTCCACCTCATTGGTCAAACATTGGGACACAGTTGCTGGCAGCAGCATCAGTGGGTGGTTTGAAGGACAGGAGGGAGAGGCCAGGAGGCTGACACAGGGCACAGGTGTGTGTGTGTGTGTGTGTGTGTGTGTGTGTGTGTGTGTGTGTGTGTGTGTGTGTGTGTGTGTGTGTGTGTGTGTGTGTGTGTGTGCGTGTGTGTGGTGTGTGTGTGTGTGTGTGTGTGTGTGTGTGTGTGTGTGTGTGTGTGGTGTGTGTGTGTGTGTGTGTGTGTGTGTGTGTGTGTGTGTGTGTGTGTGTGTGTGTGTGTCCATGTGTCTGTGCTGGCTCCTCCACTCCCTGCCTGGCGGGGACTCCCTGGGCAGTGTGGAGCCGCTGGCCTCTCCCTGAGCCTCACCCCCCGCCCCTGCTCTGGTTCCTGCAGGTGCCAGGCACAGACCCCGGAACGCATCGCAGCTCACTCCTCTGACGGATACACTCCTCCTCCTCCTCCTCCTCCTCCTCCTCCTCTGCCAGCAACTCGGCCAACTCCTCCCATCCCACTCCTCTCTCCTTCCCCTTAAATCTCTGTCTACACTTCAGGGGTGAGACTGTGTGAATGTGTTTTGTTGGCAGTATACACAGACTCACACATACATTTTTGTAGGTTTAAATGCACTGTCAAATGAAAAATACAAAGAGTTATGAAGATCTAGGGGAGGAATTTAAGTGCTTCTCCTTCTTGTTGCATATGTGACTATGATGGGTTCGTACACCAGGCGGAACTTTAGATTTTCTCAGAAGAGGAAAGGAGTTGACTTGAGTAGAGTAGTGAAGGTCATTTGAGGTCACTGTGTTGAATCTAATAACCAGACAGGTAGGGCAGGGGGCAAAGGTGGGGTGAAATGTGTTCACTATGACGCAGTCGAAGCGAAAGTCATTGTAACTCATTAGTGTAAATAGAAACCAACTGAAAGTGCACATAGGGTGCAGAGATGATGACGTTGGGGTTAGGTCGTCAGCGTATAGTTCCACTGGGATCATTAATTAATCCATTTCCCATTACTATATTAAGAGAGAACCTTGACTCACCCAGACATACTCCAGTGCACACACTCAACATTTTTGGAATTTTTTAATGAATTATTCTATTTACTTTTTCACATTCATTCTCAGGGCTTTTAAAAGATCCAGTGAATGCTGCTGCTGCTGCCCTGTGAGGGACTGGAAGCACGGGCCGCACCGCCTCAACTGTACAGGTCGTTTTGGAACGCCGATTTGACTTCCCCATAACGGCACAGTTCCTATGAGATGGGAAATGAGTCATTGTGCTGCGAGGTGTTGAAATGCTAATTACTCAACTGGCGTCTCTGTGCTGGTCAGTATGTGAGGTATCTTTGGCAGAACAGCAGAGATACGCCTGTTGCTGTGCCCACCCCCCTCTCCCTCTCACTCCCAGTTCCACACTCTCAGCATGAATACAAATGGGTGTTTTCACTCTGAGCTCCGCAGCAAAGTATGTTTTCATAAGCATGCGCCGCTCTTTCCCTCTTTTCGGATGAGGGGGAGGGGGTCGAGGGGTTGAATAACAAATATGGAAACATTCAGAGATGAAATCACAAATGATATTATCACCTCTTATGTTCGAACTGCCAGAGCTCGGGAACCCTGGAGTAAGGGCCTGAGTATTTTGGTGTGCCAGGATTTGATAGTTTTATTAAGTGCTGTGGTCATTGCAGACTCCATTGAGGTCATCATCACAAGAGTGGCATCAGTGCGTGGTGTGAAGAGCTGCTTCTGGGGACTCCAGCCACTGGAGATGTAACTATTGGACCACTCAACATCACACTACCAGCTTCTTCACTTCACTGGATTTTAGGCTAGGTGACGAACCGCTCATTTTCAAATCCATGCCTGATTAATTATCATTCAGCTTTCATACAAAATAGAAATAATGCAACATATCTGAGAGCAATTGTTCAAGGCAGTGCTGTCATTTATTTATATAGTGCCAATACCAATTGGAATTGTCTCAAAGCACTTTACAGAGCCCCAAGCCTGAACACCCTAGAACAAGCAACAAGGCGATGGTGGCAATGAAAAACTTTGAGCAGAACCCAGCTCATAAGGGGGGACCCATCTGCTTGGGGTCGGCTGGGTAGAAAGATAGGAAGGGGGGTGGGGGGCTGAGCTTGAACTTGGTGGGTATACAGTACGCTCCTAAGGTTACTATTATAAGGATAAGCAGAACTATGAAGCAGAAAACTATGTCAGTGGTGGCATTCATTTCTATTACGGGTGAATAGGCTGGCACATAATATCTAAGTAAGATGCATCATGAGCAGAGTCAAAATTGTGCGTCTCTTTCTCCTCAGATATAGCATTTAAAGTCATCCAGAAGATGTCTCTAGATGTTTTGGCCTCCCATGGGAAATGTTCAAATCAAAGAAAGAATCACGTGAAATTAGATCAATAAATAACATGAGATGAATAAACAAAGCCAAGCCTTATGTAAAGTATCAGAAACAGCTTGAGATGCTTCTAATGTCATGACATCTTGATTTACTTCGTCACTTTCCTGCGATGATTTACAGTTATGATTTAATATTTTGTTCCAAACACAAGAGCCAAAAATGCGGTCTGCTTAGTGTTTCTTGGGGAGGATCTGGACCTCTGGTCAAAATGGCGGCCGTGGCGGCAGCCGAGTCATGGAGGTGGTGGTGGTGGTGGTGTGCTCCTGTGCTCCTGTCTGCTCTGCTCTGCCCTGTGAGTGGCTACTTTGACCTGAGCCGTGAGCCCTGAGAGCTCTTGTTTGGCAGCTGCCCTCGCTGGCCCTTTCATCTGGGCCGCAGATAAACCCTTTGATGGTCCTGGCCCGGCTCTGGCCACGTCCACAGTTGAAAGTGCTGCTAGGCCACGGGCCATACATCACGCAGGGCCTGGGCTGTGTTTGATGATGTGGGGGTGGGTGTTGTGGGTGTTGTGGGTGCCGTGGCACATGGGTGGCCTGGAGAGCAGGGGAAGGATGGGGAGGTCAGCTTCTTCAGGCCCCCATTATGCAGCCGACAATCAGCTTCCCCCAACTGCCCTGCTACTCTGACCACAGGCTGCCTCCACCCGGTCACCTCTGCCCCCTCCCTTTGGCCAAACAGACCTGGGCCACAATCGCTAAGACATTTATCACTACAGTCACTCCCCCTGAGCTGGTCAAAGGAATCAATCAAGATTATATTCAGATGCCACCTAAACGGCGTGCGTGCAGCGAGAGTGAAGCTCACCCGCCGCAGACGCAATACACAGGAAAGCCTCAGAGATGAGTTTGTCAGAGCCTGAGCCAGTACTGCTGATGGTGCAGATAACAACCTCTGTACATGCACTGCCCCTGACATACGCACTGACAGGGCCATGGCTCCAGTGTCTCTCCCTCTCCCTCTCCCTCTCCCTCTCCCTCTCCCTCTCAAACACATGGCTTACAATGTTAACTCCTATTGATGAGTAAGCAGTTTATGCTCAACAATGAAACCGTCTGTAATTTGGAAGCATCAGTGATTAATTCCTACATCCAGAAAGAACGCGTCTTCGCCCCGTGTTTTCCATGAACACTCACTGGGGGCGGATGGCTATGGTGCAAGCGCTTGTGCAGCGAATTTAAAAGCATATAATGAGCAAGCCTGACAGTGGTGTTGTAACGAAGCCCAGGGAATGAGGCCAGACTATCCTTTATTGACATTGTCTGAAGGTGTGTTCATGCATCCCTGCCCTCCTTTACGGGTCGTCACTGTGGGAGAGCGGGAAGAGCGAGAAGACTCTTGCTCACAGTCTGAGCAACTCTGTAGGTGTTGGAGCAGCTGCAAGCAGCATGGGAGTGCTCAACACCAATGCAAAGGACAGCCTAGTCACTTAGCTTCCAAGAATGTCCGAAATGAATGATCCCACTCCTGACACACAGTGAGTGGGCTGTGGGCTGGGCTGTGGACTGATGTTGGGTCAGTTTTGTTGACTGTAATAATTTGGGGTAATTTATGACGTGTATAATAGCAGTGCACGGCATATTTCCCTGATCGGCATTGAAGCGAGCGCAGTCATGTGCGGCGGAGCTCACAATGAGGTGCCAAAGCACTCCAGAGCTCGGAAGCTTCACACAAACACAGGAAGCCCAGAGTTTCACACTGAAGGACTCTCGGTCGGAGCAGGGGGGGGCTCTCCGCGCCGATGGCCGGCGTAGATTAAGACGGGTGAAGGATCTGTGGGGGCCGACACTTCATTGTTGCCTGTTGGCTGGGACGCACTGCTTTGGAAGAAAAAAAAAGAAAAAAAAAACTGCAGGCCTGGCTATGTTCTGCTCCTACGAGGAGATTAATGGAACCAGGAAGTGATAAAACAGCTAGGCAGCCATGGCACATGGGTGGAGTCCCAATAAAAGCCTCAGTGGGGTTGTTAAATGACCATCTCTCTTTCTGTTAACGCACATTTGCTTCTCCATTTGGGTGAAAAACACTCAACTTAAAGTCCAACCCACATGTATAGGAAATATTTTTAATACGTTTTCAATAATAGATCATGCAGTCATGGCTATTATACATGAACTACTGAGATGTTTTCGAAATTCATTGATGCATACGCAAGAAGAGAACCAATATGCTATATTAAAAAGCATGTGGGACCACTAACACAGCTGTGTTCTTTCTCATGTTTTGTCCAGAGCAGGCACCACATGGGAGTGAAACCTTCTCCAATAGTAATCACATGAAAATAAAGCAAATATCTGGTGGATGGTTAGGATAATGTGTGTGTGTGTGTGTGTATGTATGTGTGTGTGTAATGTTTTAAAATTCCTCCACAGAGCCACTATAATTTCTATCAATAGCTCAGGGTGTCTGACCTCGGTGCCTTTGACATGTGCGGTTTATCTGAAGGAGCAGTGTTTCCAGAACAGAGCCATCACGCCCTCCCAGTGAAGTCACACTGTATGGTTATGGCTATTACACATGTACTGGACAGGGTGCATTAGCCTGTCAAAGAGTACTCAAAGCACATTACATTTACTTGCAATTAAAACTGAGGGTAACAATTAAACTTACTGGTACATATTGTACTGGACTTACATTGACTATGATAATGTTCTTAAATACATATATTTTGTGTTGTCTATTCCTTTTGGTTGTGCAGATTTATTGGACTGAAAAGTGGTAAAATACTGAAAAAGCTAATCTGATATGACTAAGGTACAGTACTGAACACATACTTGCATTCTAATTCACCCAGTTACCAGTAAGCGGCATCCTCCTCATTATGAAGACTATAGGGCCATCCAGTGGACAACGGGAACACTGTGAAACTAACCTCAGCAAAGAATATGATTCCACTCTTTATACAATCTTCTAATAATCATAAATGTAGAATAGCTCTCCTTAATAAACGCAAACAAACAAATACAAAAAATATATATTATCAATAGCCCTATAGGCTAATATTTCCAAAGGCCTTAAACAGTTAGCCCAGTGCCTTTCAACACATTTATTGCAGTGGATTTATCTTGTCTTGATGTGTGAATGTTTTGTGTGTGTAACCCCTTTGAATTTGTCTGCGTTGTGTAGTTTTCCAAATGAAGGCAGGAGACGTGTGTCCAGTTTGTCAGTTTATTAACCTGGCACAAATGACAATATGTTGGGACTCCTTAGTGCAGCAGCGTGGATCACAACATTCTATGCTAATGTAAGAGGGAGATGAAATATTAGCTATCCACACGTGTTATTTTGAACTTCGATAATATATACATTCAGATGTGCATAATTACTAAAACAAACACACTGTTTACATAAGGACAGAATGTGGAACGCCTCTCCCTAATCAGTATTGATTTAGGACATTCAGTCATTGCATTCTAAAATAATAGTGTAGGAGCTCTCTTTATACACAACTCATCGTGACTCTAATCCTCCAAACTCTGAGGAGAGCCACTCAGTACAACATGCATATCCCCTAGAGGTCACTATTTCCCGAACAGCATATGCACATGCTCAGTATGATAAGAAAAGCACAAAAAGGATGCAAGTGGAAGAAACCAAGCCTTCAGTGTTACATGTGAATGACAGTAGAACCTTAAGCTAATAAGGACAAGTCCCTGAGGCTGGGCCACATCTAAAAGTAAAGCAAAACTGCTGTCAAGTTTAGTTTGAATTTGTGCTTTGTCCTCTGTGGTCGAGAGCACTTCCATCAAATAAACATCTAGTCAAGTAGGGCTCCTCAATCCTTTGCACTGATATATTTGATGTCATTCAGATGGCAGGTTAAAAAAAGACTGCAAAATTGTACTTGTCTCATACAGTGACTTGAATGTAGTTTTAAGACCCAGCTGGCCTACACAGTGTTAGAAAAAACTCTATATTGCATCGCTGAGCTAGTTTGGTTTCTTATATCAAAATGTTTGTGTAGCTCTTTGCCTTACTTGGCCTCAAACATAAACACACATAAGGCCTTCTTCACGGCACAAACACTGCTTCGTCAGGGCACTCGTGACGGCGTGGCGCAGCCATAATGGACTGACATGAGGTCAGAGCCCGTTTATTCTCTGGTGAGGTTCTCATTCCAGGTGTGATACATTGACTTGCCAACAGATGGTGCTAGGCTTTCGAATAATGTACAATTGGATGAAAACAGTCGAACACGCTGTGGTTGCAGTCATTCAAGATTACGTCCTTTTGCGGCTCTTGCAACCGGATTTTGTCAGTGAAACCAGCGAGATAAAATAAATATCTTCTCAAACGTGCCATGTAATGAGAAAGAAAAAATGTTAAGAAAACAAACGGGTGTAGGCTAACTGCTAGCTAATTATTACATTAGTGAAATGTTTTGATTTAGGATACACTAAATGTCTGCTTTTTCGTAGGAAGGCGTAGTGAGGCAAAGCCATTGTGCTTTCTTATGAGCTATGGAACGAAACAAGAAAGCCTAAAGTTGCACTGGCAAATTGTAGGTACGGTTCTACCCCCATGCCGTTACCATTACTTACATTTTATGTAATGTTTGGAATACTATGTTCTGAAGGCTGAAGGGGAGGATCAAGAGTGAAGAGGGAAAAAAAAACATTTCATATGAGTCCCTGAACCCTATTGGTCAGACGGGTTTTCCTGCTGCCAGTCCTGCACACACGTGACCTACCTTTTTTGTACACACAGTGAAACGCTTGCACTTAAAAGACAACGCCATGGCGTGTGGGACATATAAATACGAGTATTACACATTATGAAACCATCCAGCTGAAAAGCAAAATACTGCTCATCCATCCGATTCTATCACTGAAGGTGGACCATGGCGGCTGCCACGAGCAGCAATGCAGCCACGCTACAGATGAAGCATTCCAGTCTCGAGCATACACGGAAACGCATAGACCCTCGGCGGAGGCAAGCTGCACTCTCTTTTCTTAGCAACATTTCTCTAGACGGGCGACCGGTGCAGGATGATGGGGACAATCAAATCGACGAGGACAATTCAGCTGAGGCAAGGACTAGACAGAGCCTGGTTTCTGCAGACCGTGCTCTGTATCCGGCTGGCTCTCCAGTCGCTGCCACGGCGGCCCAAGCACTGGCTGCTGCAAACCAGGCTCTCACCATTAACAACCGAGCTAGTTTTGGAATGGGCTCCTTTGCAGCCTCCTCGTGTGCGGATGCGGAAGGCGATGCATTCTCCAGCGGGCCTCCGGTGGGACCGTCTGCGTTCAGCTCTCCCTTTTCCGCAGTGCCAGCCGCGACCCGGGGGAGACTTCAGACCTACACTCAGGGAATTCTACCTGCCACCTTTGCCAGGCAATCCTCGCAGAACTACGGCTCTCTGGAAGGTGGTCAGATAGGCAACTCAGCTCTGGAGCTTCAGAGGTCCAGGTAAACCTCCTAGATGTTGTTTTCACAAAGGCATTGTACCTGACAAACAGACACAATCTGACTAACCTTTATGTCATTTAAAGGACGTATCTCAGTCTCAAGGTATGAAACATTGCTGTCTGATTTCCCAGAGAACATGAACAGCTGGCACATAGACAAGACAACACATTTTGAAATTCAGAAGACTACTTAGGAAACAGTATGACATGCTTGGTATGCTATAAGCAGGTCTTGTTTATACTCTGGTATACTTCAACCATCAAAGCAGTTTTTTTGGAAGTTTTGTGGTTGATGCATACATCAGACTTACCCAATACTGCTGATAGGTAAAGTCACAGGTCACTGCTTACCTCATATGCGTGTAAGCCTAACACTTAAGCCTAAGCAGTGCCCCTGTCAAACTTCTGTGTCTGCACTGAAAAGCGTTGAAATGCTTGAATGAATGTTCCTGCTGTCTGGCTTGTTATGACAGCAAGGGCATTCTGTTCTCCAATCCCAAACAGTTAGGTCATAATCCGGTGGTCAGCTGCAGGCTATCATTTTTTGGGGGTAAATGCTGCCTTGCCTCAACTATAATGCTGCATTTTAGGAAGTCTGTGATAGATTTAGATTTAATGACTTGTAACTTAATGGCTCTTTTGTTTATTTTTAAGGGGAAAAAAGGTTAAAGGTCTCACTATTTCGTGTCCACTGACCTTGACACTGTTGTTTTCAGGGTAAAGACTGACTGGTCAGTTAGTTTGCACTGGTGGACAGTGTTTGGGTGAACAATATTAGACGACATAAGGGCAGTTTCATAAACAGGGACGATTTGAGATTACCCACATATGTCTGCGTAATCAATGTATATGATTAAAATGGTTGGTGTATTACCCTCAGATTTATGTTTCAGTTTAAAAATACACAACTTGAACACAGCATATTTACAAAACTTAATTGTTAGAAGAAAACTGGAACACACCACAGCATTCTGTAGCATACATACAAACGTACATTTGACATTTATCTGTAAGCCATCTTACCTGGTTGAACTTGTTTAGCTGAGAATGTATCTCAGATATGCATCAAACAGTCTACCAACAACATTTCCAGATGAAGTTTTCCGTCAAAAGAGGTCCACTCCAACACATGGAGAATATGCTATAAAAATCCACATATATGATGAGACAAATTTAGTTTCTCACTATCAGTACGATTAAATATTCATGTTACTTAGGTGATGTTAAATCAAGGAACAATAGTAAACCCTACACATATTGTATATGAATATTTAATCGTACTGATAGTGAGAAACTAAATTTGTGTCAGATGTCTACTCCAACACACTTCCAGTGTGGTGATTATTGTTACGATAAAACATTCAGAATGAAGTGACCTTGTGTGTTGCTGTTAACATACATATTTTGGCATGATGTGATACAATCTGACAATCCCTTTTTTTTATTAATTTCCCCCAAGACCCATAACGTTTGTTGAGTGTTTCACCAAGTTATCCATAACCAATTGCCACAAACCAACTTTGTTATCCTTCATCACAAACACAAACAATGAAATTTCACACAAACTGCTTCTGCTTCTGATTGTGAAACTGAGTAGTCATTACATTTCTTGAGCATGTTCCTCTGTTTATCCTTTCTATGACACAGCTTTCTAGGGTATTGCTTACAAATGATGTCAAAAAAAGCCGTCTTAGCCTTGGGACTTTTTACATTTTTTTTGAGTGATGGTTGTCTGAAATCTGCACAGATCACACACAGCTCATTTTGCGTTTTTCTTTCTTAGGCTGTTTGTAGTTTAGTCGGTCAGACCCTCCAGCAGCAAAGATATTGAACCTCCCACAACGAGTGAAGGAAAATCATTAGTAAGGAGCATATGCACTACAGATCTGAAACAAGCACATATCCTCTTTTGGGCTGTGTTTCTTAGCTACTTAGGCCTAATCACACTTGGCCTTAAGGTTAGTAGAACCCGCAAACCAGGGAACGCACACGTTGTGTAATTTCCTCAACCTGCTAACTGTGTGTGTGTGTGTGTGTGTGTGTGTGTGTGTGTGTGTGTGTGTGTGTGTGTACGTGTGTACCATTATCGTCCATGACCAGTAATTTTGCCCTGAGCCTCACCCAGATACTCTTCTTGATCGCTGAAATAACAGCTCTCGGGCAAGAAGAGAACGCTGCCATACCGCCTCTGTCTGCCCAGACATGTCTGGTCTGAATCTCGTCCCTCTGAGTTTTTCTTTTTTCTTTTCATCTTCCACACAGATCCATAGACACTTTGTGTGCAGTGTGTTGACATCTGCTGCGGACCTCTGTTGGCAGTTGGGACTGATACTGTCATGCAGTGCAAAGCACACACACACACACACAAAGTGTATGTGTGTGTTGGATACAGGATGTAGAAATCCAGTTGCACAGAAGTGGGGAGTGTGACAGGATCACAGACCTTCACTTGGAGTAATAGCTGAGGCACGTGTGTCATTATTATGTATGCCTTGACAGCCATGCAACATTAAGACCTTCCCCATTTACTCTTAAGAGGCTTGGCTTTGTCTTTTGGTCTTGTTGGGTATTGTGGTGCAACCCTGCAGCTAAACAAAGGCCTAAATTACAACAGTATTTCACTTTCCTTTCAAGTAAGGTCAGCTACTCAGCAGGGAATTTATTACATATTTTGAAGGAAATATAGAAATCCCCTCAGCGCTGTGTAGTTTAATCAGTCTTTTTTTTTTTCATTATACACCGATGCTATTTTAAGAACCCATTTCCTTGCAGACACACAGAGGGTGTGTAGGGTGTCTGCCCTTCCTAACCAGACAGATTGCCTGCGTGTGGTTTGTTGATAGGAGCCTGCCTTTAGGCTTTATAGTTTTATCTACAGTGGTGTTTGAAAGTTTGTGAACCTTTTAGAATGTTCTTTATTTCTGCATTCATACGATTCATCAGATTTCCGCAGAAGTCCTAAAAGTAAATAAAGATAACCCAATGAAACACATGAGACGTAAATATTTACAGTATTACATATCTGTGAATGGCAAAAGTATGTGAACCTTTGCTTTCAGAATCAGGTGTGACCCCCACCTAAATAACTGCATGAAGTTATAATCATTAAGGAACATAGACAATTAAACATAGACAACATCAACATTATCCATACATTCATGCAGAAACACAGACAATTAGGGCTCACAAACTTACAAGCACCACTGGACGTATATATTACATGTCTTTTACTTATGTGTTTGGATGTTTTGTCACAGGAAGTGACAAGTAATGGTGATCGAAGGTGATCAATTCACCCATGAAACCCTACATTCTCTCTGTCTCTCTCTCTCTCTGTCTTCCTCCCTCTCTCTCTCTCTCTCTCTCTCTCTCTGTCTTCCTCTCTCTGTCTTCCTCTCTCTGTCTTCCTCTCTGTCTTCCTCCCTCTCTCTCTCTCTCCAACACTCACTCTCTTCACCCAGTGTTTACAGAGGGCTTTTGTGAGCTTCTTGGCCGGTGTTCAGTCCATCACACTCCAGCGCGTGGGTCTCCAGCGCGTGTGAGCGCTGAGCCTGCAGCACCTGCTCTACACCTGCTGCCTTCTCCGAGCCCAGGACGTAAACAGCCTGTAACGTTCGAGCCCACTGTCCCAGTATGCGACACTGCTGCCCTCCTTTTTTTTGTCTTTTGTGACAGTGGCCCAGAGAAATATGAAGCAGGGCTCGCTTAGGGCGGGGTGGATGGGGGAGGGGGAGGCGGAGGCGGATGAGAGAAGTAAAACTCTCAGTTTTTTTCCTCTCTGTTACCCACCTCATTTTTCTTAGTCTGTGGTCTGAACTTTGAACTTTTTCCAGACACAGTGATTGTTAAGGGTCCATTAGTCCCCAATGCATTTGACTGCTTGTCCTCCTCCGAGATCTCCCCTGTGGTCAGAGGAAAGTCCTACTACAGCAGTCCTGGCCGACTGCATATGCTCATTACAAATTACGTCTCTGAGCTCTCTGATTTGGACCCTCTGTGGGGAGATGTGTCTGGCATAGACTCCCAGCGTGGAGAGCAATGGTCACAAACCCTATAAAAAAGACAAAAGTACAGCAAGAATTGAATCGGCTCCAAATAAAAAAAAAAGGCCTTTTTGGGAGCGCTGTGCGCTAGTTAAGGTGAAGGTGGATACGTTTCCCCGGCTGTGGTGATGGTAGCTCCCAACCCTTGCCAGCTCCCACAGTGTCTGGCTTGTTCTCAGGGGGGGCAGCTGGTGAAAGCGAATGCAGGTTCCTGCTGGCGGAGAGGAGGCAGGATGCCCAGGCCCCCCCCTCCCCCCCCTCCCTGTCACCCCACCCCCACTCCTCCCTCCCTCCTTCCAGTGTCCACTTCCTGTCTCAGAACAGCCAGACTCCGAGCCCGTCTCTCTTAGCCAGGAACACTTCAGGCCTTTAGATGGGCTGCCAACATGCTTAAGAGAGACGGGGGGCATAACAAATGAACTCACTCTCTCTCTGTTTATGCTGAGTCATTGAGCACAAATAAAGACACACACAATTATCCACCTTGTCAGTGAGAATGAATGTAACTCGTAATTGGAAGCTATTTCCGCCTTTCACCATACGACAGCCGTGGGAAAGCGGTGTTAGGATTCTGTCAGGAGTCTTTACTGGCACAGGTTGGTTGCGGCAGGCCCAAGGAATTTAGTGCGATTGGATCATGTCCGTTTCGTTATTGTGCGGTCGACTGAAATCCCAGTTGCCATTTCTGTTAGATTACATAAGCCGGGAACGGATTGTTCAGGAAAGTGATTTGAAAGCAGTCTTCCAGGCATTCCAGAATCATGTGTCTGTGGTCTGTTCGCTTCCCAATGGAAATGAATGGATTTACTGAAGAGACTTGATTTCTCTTTGAGATTTCTGTCTTTGCCCACTGCTCTCTTAGTTTTGGAGAGTGAGAGCTCTGAGCAAACAGATGTTTGATTTCTCCCCCCTTGAATAAGTTCACTTCTTGGTAGACGTTGTTTTTTTTGTTTTTTTTTTACAGTCCCTGAAGATTGGATTAGCACATGGTTGAAAAAGTGTAATTGGCAAACTGCCAACTCATCTGTGCATGTTCTGGCTTCATCCCTCTGAATCAGGCAAGTCCTTTCCTGGAGAGCTTGCAAATTTAATTCTGAATCGTTCAGAACATTTTGATCAAAGTCTTCTAATACATTACCTAATGTAATTGTTAGAGGTTAATTCATAGCCATTTCTGATACGACCCTCTGCAAAAGAGGGAATGGGAGAGATTGAGCCGGCCAGGGTTTTATTCTATTTTAGTTTTTATTTCTTGCGAAGAATTACCCTGGTAGTTCAGCATCCTGTTCTGTGTTGAAGGTGCTTGCTGGTGTTCCATTACTCATCAGTGACACATTGTAATAACTGGTCCCTGAAATGATTCCTCAGACTCGTACAAACGTAAATAAACAGAGACACGTCTATCGTCAATGAGTAATGTGTGGTGGCGGTTTTGCCTTTTCCATTGTTTGCGCGATCAGTAAAAACATTACTTGCGAATCCTTCTGTTGCTGAATTACAGAGGCAAACTCCAAGGCATATCAATGTTACTAGCTTAGCTTGTGAAATAAAGTTGTTGTTGTGTTGTGTTTGACCAATAGCACACTAAAATCTGTGTAAAGTGTCAGGGCTTTTGGCTGTGTGTCTGTAAGGCGAGGGCATATATACACAGAGCTCACAGCCCCCTGGCCATCTCTTCTTACCCCACCCTCAGGTTCCCGTAACTTGAGGTTCTCGGGTATAGCTCGTGTTTGTCTGTAGTCACGAGAGTAGGGTGACTGATTTCAAGGTTCATGCCCGCTTGCTGTCTCCAGCACATCATCATCTGCTTCAAAGAGACTCAGTGGATAGATTTCATAGATTTTACAGTTGTGAATAATTGTATTTCTAGCAATGACATGTCTGACATCACATGTATGTTTTTTGTTTTTCCAATAGTTGTTGGGAAAGGTTGTCATGTGTTGCAAATGCGTGCAAAAGTGCTTGCTTTTATCCTTATCATGCCAGACATGTTCAGACAGATATGGTTGACCAGCTGTAGTCTTATGGCTAAGGAATGGGAGTTATTAGCTCAGTCAGATTTAAATAATAAACGCATGCATCTGGGCATGTATAGTTACTCAGCCTCAACCCTTAACACTAAGAGTATGCTAATTAAAGGTCTTCTAATTCTAATCCCATACACTATTTATCAAATTCAGCAGATTTCTCGTCGTGGTCCTAGCTGTCCATTCAGTGTTTGCATTACCTGGCTCGGTAAATGGGAAACAACATAGTGGCTTGGACTGAGCCATAAACAGTCCCTGCCAATCAACACAGAGTTTCAGGGGCACGGATGAGAGGGGTGTAACTTCATTGGCTGTTGAGGTCACCACGTCAGCGGCCACCCGCTCCTCACCTCCGCCATCACACCCTGTAACCATTCCACAAGTCACAGTTTGTATTGCTTGTCTTTTAACATTTAACCAATGGTACAGCACCGAACAAAGTTTGTGCTTTGGCAACCACTCTTCTGTTGTTGAACACAAAAGGGGTGTTAATGCCCTACCTTGATGCTTTGTCTTAAAGTACAATCGGCTTCGCTTTCTTACAGTGTAGCCTATATACAGAGCACACACAGACCTCCCCTCTCGTCTCTTCAACAAATAATGGCCTGTATCTTAACTGAAAGGTGTTCAGAGTGCCACTGAAATCGCATTCTCCTCCACTGGCTGATCCCCTTACACAGGACTGATTGGGAACAGTCGGTGTGGTATCATGTTACGCCATAACTCAACAGTGGTGAATACTCAGCACGGTGCATGCTTGACTGACGCTGAGGTTTGGATGTTGGTGATAAACTCTAACCTGGAATTTCACAGTGCCATTCACGGATTCGCTGAACACACACTGACATTACGTTTTAATCAAACTTGACAGGATGTGTATGGGGAGTTAAGGGACGTTTATGGGGTCTCAAAGTGGGGTCTCAGTATTCTGGAGTATCAGTAAATGTCAGTTTGGGAGACGATGGGGGACTCATACTTCGCACACATACCTTGTTATGAAATGCATGTTTGTGCTGCTGTCGAGGTCCACTTCTGTATTTCTTCAGTGTTGATCTTGTGTTTGAGTAAATGTTTCGAAATAAGACCGATTTATAACAGCATTGACTACCATATGCAGTCGGGGTTGATTTGCCAAGTTAATCTAATGTTATTAGGTAAAACCTGTATTAAACATCACTCCGTTTGGACCTCAAACATAGGACTTGCAGTCAGGGACGCCATCTGGAGACTTCCAAAGGCCACATCCTTCTCTGTCCCTCCCGAGACGTGTTGTGTCTGATGTTCTTGTTCGCTTTCTTCCACGCAGGCGCAGACTCATCTCCCAGCGCTCATCCCTGGAAACGTTGGAGGACATCGAGGAGAACGCTCCCCTCCGCAGGTACGGGTGGCTGCTTTGAGCTGGTTACGGGATGAGTCTGATCTAACTTAATTACAGTGTCTGCAAACGAACCAGGAGAAGTGTCGCACAGTGACGAGGCAAGCCTCGCAGGCCCCCCCACTGAATAAATGTGATGAAGAGGATGTGCTCAGTGTTTCGTTTTGTTTTGTTTTTCTTCTCCTCTCCTCTCCTCACTTTGCTTCTTTTCTCTTCTCTGATGTCGTCTTCTCTTGTGCTTAGGTGCCGAACCTTATCGGGTTCACCACGACCAAAGAGCTTCAAGAAGGTCCACTTCATCAAGAACATGAGGCAGCATGACATGCGCAATGGAAGGTATACACACCACGGGCAAGACACACTCTGGTTTTTTAAAGACGTCAGACAGAAAACAGTCCTGGGTGCAAAACTGCGGCCTTACGGGCGTACTTTAAATGAAGCATTTGAACATTTGTGATCATCTTGAGATGTAAATTCCTAGAGGACACACTACTTGACACACCCATCTGAGTTCAAGTACAGTTTGTCCTCCTCAATAAAGGCCCGCCCAGGCAGTATTCATGTAGATGTTAAACCTGTTTGAGATAATGACCTCTTTCTTATCTCATGTTATTACAGTCATTTAAATGGTGCCTTGACTGCTGCATTTTTACACTGTTCTGTATCTTGTTTGACAGAAATAACCTCACATTTTAATACAGAGTTGGTACTCCATTTCACAGTACACAAATCACCATAAGCCTTCAGTGATTATAGAAATCATGCACATGTCAGGGGTGTAGGACATGATTCATTAAGATGGTAAAGGGGTAAAATCAGCATTCAGATTTAAAATTTACACATTTCACATTCAAATACGGCCTCAAATCTGAAACCACTATTGGGAAGTGTGATCATAGCTAACTGCCACTTAATGTTATGCGCAGAGCTAAAGATAATGGTTCACTATCATTTTAAAGGAAAGCAGAAGTTCAACGAGTGAGATGTCAATGTTTGTGGTTGTAATTTTCCACTCTGCAATTAAGGTTGTGAATGAGTAGCACGTCTTCTTCGAACATGGATTGTCCATCAGTGTTTTGGGGAGTGCAGTTTTAACCTCTTGGCCCCTCCAATGTGTCCAGATGCGTCTCAGCACCACCTCGGGAAGTTGTTTGATTGCCCAGGGACGCATTTTAAAACCAAATGTAAACAGAGCTTAAGTTAGATTTTAAAACTGACTCCATGACGCAAAGAGGTGAATTTGTTTTAAATAATTGACAGCTGGTTTGCTCTGTGTGACACCCTAAAGATGATTAGTAAGTTCTGGACCACATCTTCAGGTTGATATTTAATATAGTCACATTGCTGTGCTCTCAGAAAGAACAGCTCTGATGAGCGTTCCCTGTTTGCGAGAGACACAGCCCTTGTAGGTCATAAATGATAGATAGCGTGGGTTTCGGAGAGAGTGGATATGGAGCTGTTTTTGGTGGATCTAAAAATGGTTAGAGGAGAAGTTGTGATGACTTTCTTTCCTCAGGACATGGTAAAGTGGCAGCTAGAGGTTGTCTGCAGGCTTTGTTTGTTTTGCTTTTTTGTTTGTTTGTTTGTTTGTTTGTTTGTTTATGTGTTTATGTCAGTTCCTTCTTTACTGAGATACTGTTGTGATATCACAGACTGAGGAACAGAAAAAAGGACTGCAAAGCGCCAAGTTGTGTTGTGAGAAGCATGTCAGCAGAAATTCATGTTTGTAACAAGATATACCAGCTCCAAAGACAAAACTTCCACTTACACATTCTTGCCATTTCATTAGCCAAACACACCAGAGGAATATCCGAATGTGTAAGACTGTGCAGTCACTACCACTCAAAGAAGAAAAGGTTACACAACACACAGCAGGAGACAAGTCAACACCAATCCATGAAGGAGAAATGTTTAGCTTTGCTGAGAAGCACTCCCAGTTTGATTTCTCGGTTATGTCTTCTTTATTTCTAATTTTTCCACACACAGGTTCAAGCCTCATTTAAAACAGTCCCAATGTTCCACAGACCTGGGGAAACCCTGACTCGACACAATGATGAAAGCATCACGGACTGTAGAAATGGGCTCTTTTGTCTTAATTTTCTTATCTTGGTCATTTCATATATTCATCTCAACTCTGTGAGTTCTGCACCCGCACCGGGTCACTTTAATTAGTTTATTTATCATTTTGTCTTATAGGATAGTCCTTATGAGTGGCAGAAGATCCTTCTATAGTGTTTTTTCTGTCCTGCCCTATCGAGATTGTAGCCAAGCAGGGTATGTATTCTTCAGCATGCAAACCTCCTTTTTATTTCCAGCCTCCATCTTTTCCCCTCCTTGTCCTCCTCCTCCTCTTCCTCTTCCTCTTCCCCCTCCTCCTCCGTGCGTGCTCTCATTTTGTTCTGTGTATGCAGTTGCGTAGAGAGGAGCCCTGAAGCAGACAACACTCACATGTTACGCAAGTCATTTTGTATTAACACCAATGCCTCTCAGTAATGGGGCTAGACTGAATGGAGATATAGAGGCACTTTCAGACAGCACTAAATGATGAGTAAACTTTCTCAGTATCAGAGTTGCTGCTGGCGTGCTGCCTGCACACTGATACGTGTGCAGTTAAAAGAGGTGGATCCTGGCAGTCATCTTTTCTGTTACTGTTTAACTCCTAGGTCAGAGTTCAGATATTTCCACATCGTAGGGGGGGGGGGGTAGTCAAAGTTGTGGTGTCATTTGATGCACAATTGTAATGGAATTCTGAGCGAGAGGCTTTTCTGTGTCTTCATATTTCAACTGGGCTTTACTGTTGCTCCTCTGCCACCCGCGTCCTCCTCTCTGCATGCTTTATTTTGATCTCTGAGCTCTAACATTAAGGTTCCCTTTCAGCAAACCTCATTTCAACCTAACACTGTTTGTTTGCCCTGCTCCGACATTGGCTTTACTGTTTCAGTTTTGAGATGAGGGGGAAGTAAACAATGCAGATATTGACCCCCCCCTCAGTCCCCTCCCAGACCACCGCCAGACCACCGCCACCACTCAAACACTACAGCCGCCCACTGGGCCGAGATTGTGTCAGGGAGTCTGGGAGTCTGGGAGTGCTTGTCTGTAGGCTGGGCTTGGGCTGAAACAATAGTGAATGGAGGGTACATTATTTCACATGGGGGGAGTTATTCTGGCCCACAGACTTTGTACTCTCTCCGGCTGGGTTCTCTCTCCGGCTGGGACGCGACCTTCAAGCCGCTGCCTCCCGGGTCTCAGCAGAGCAAAACAGGAGGAGGAAATGAACTGATAAACACTGGGAGGAGAGAGAGAGATATGAAAGCCAGTGAATGCACCCTTTTATGAACTATCAGGTGTCTGCTTTAAATCCATATAAAGACAGTCCCCGACATTGTTGTGCTCTGTGGAAAACCACAACCTTTAAATGTTGCTGCACAATTAGAGCCTCCCCCTGCCAGTGTCCCTCAACAGTCTCCACAGGAAGTGGCCACGGGAAGACCCCCGGTGCATTTGGCAGCCTAGTGAGGAGCTGACCCCGTGAACTAGAACTCGCCCCCTCTCCCTGCTCTCCACTCCACATCTCAACCTCAGCGCTGGACCTGACAGTTAGGACTGGCCTTATCAGACCACGCCATGCGGTAGCTGTTGTGTTGACTGAAAACTCTGCAGAAGTGTAGCCTCTTTATATCGCCGGATGTAGGTCATGTCCCCCCTTTGGAACACTTCAGTATTCCTGAGTTCCTGTTTCTATCTTCCGTGACCGCTCTGGTGATGGTGATGATTTATTTTTTTTGGCCTAGTTACAGTGATTGATTTCCGTGAATGAGCCGGTCTGTTAGTCTGCTAATTGGCCTCTGTCCCTCGAGGTTCACAGTCGTGAGATGAGGAAAGATGAGCTGCTGTTGTCCCCCCCTTTTTTTAAAAGTCTGGTTGCTTTGCTCTTGGACGGGTAAAAGGGGCTGTCAGTTCTGTTCGTTTCCTTTGGGGGATTTCTTTCTTTGAGCTGTGCTTCAGGTTCCTCCCTGTTTGACCTCTCCCGTCGGGTCTCCTCCTCCACGCCCTCCTCCCTCTCCTACCCGCTGTATGTTGCACATGCATTAACGTGGGGAAACGTGCCATAGGGGGAGAATGTCTGTTTCATCCCTTTTGTCTGTCTTGCCTTAGTGACTGCTTACGCTGACACCTCGAGCGGTTGAGCCAGGTAACCCAATCATGCTGAAAACAACTGTGTCGTACTGAAGGAGCCAGACTCCGCTCTGCTTCTCCCAGATAGGCTCCTCTCCCACTGGCCCTGCCTGCACAGTCTGAATGTAAACACAGATGACAGACTGTTGGGGTAACACTTACTAGCATCACCCCCTCCGCTAATCCCTTCTACAGTAGGCTTGTAGTCCAAACTGTCAATGACAGATCCTGATGCTACGGATTAGCTCTATTTGTTTGCCATAACAACTCTGATGTGCTTATGACGCTATCGCGTCATATCAGTCTGGCCTTTAAGCGCAAGTCACCTGAAAGAGATTAATTATGAGTTTTAGATTAACGAGTTTTGCCCACAGTTGGAGTGCTCTCCTGTTTTAACATGGCGGTAACCCCGTTTGTGAGCAAACGATTAGATGAGGAGCAGAGGGCAGTCAGTGAAAGGCGTGTGGTAGCATTAGCCTTCGGGAGTTATCTTTTGTAGGGAACGTGCACAGTGCATGAAAAACAACAATTATGAAACGTGAGGAAGCAGAACCTCCCCTTATCTTACAACAAAGCGTTTCCTTAATCAGATGCCTGTGAAGAAGGTTACGCCCAATACCTTGGCCCACTCCATCTCCTTTATTTTCTGTGCGCAGTAGTCCCACAATAGTTGCCCCCTAAAATGCATTCGACATGATATTTCAACAAAATCATATAGGATTAGGCTCAAATTCAGTTCTCTGTGTTAACTATGCATTTGGAATCTGCTAGAGAAGTATGAAATGTAACACACTGGTGATGCAATGGGCCTAACTAAGTTTGCATTCCTGAACAGGCAGCCAAAATAGAAAAATGTCTTCTTTCCCCATTGGCACAGTGTGTGTCTCAATCCTCTCAAAAACTTTTGCAATTCAGCCCTTCCCCAAACGAACTAATCTGCCCAGAAAGAACTGTATTCAAATCTTAGCTTGATACCTTTGCTTGGGAAACATGGAAAAGCTTTCCGTAGAGGCTTACTTGTCTGGGCGTGGGACTTATGTGGGCTCCTGGGACGGGTGGGGGGCGGGGGGCGTCAGTGCTGGGGAACGGAACAGAAGGACGTTGGACGGCAGAGGCCGTCACTTTCAGGGAGGCGAGTCTGACGTGATGCTCTTGCCTCCGCAGGGATGTGAAAATGGAGAGCGGGCGCCAGCGGCACCCCTCGGGTGGCGTCAGTGCCAAGGAGATGGTGATCGGGCTGGAGGGCGTGGAGCTGGGGGCAGATGGCAAGGTGAGGGGGGCTTCCGGAACTCTCCGTCTGCCACGCTGGGGACGTGCTGCTGGTTTTTTTTCCGAGTCTGAACGAGAGTAAATATATTCTAGTTGAGGGTACTGTTGTGTTCTCGTGTGGTTGTTTATGTGCTGTGTGTGTTTGTGTGTGTGTGTGTTCTCCTCCCCTGCAGACCGTGTCGTACACTCAGTTCCTTTACCCCACCAACGTGCTTGGCCGGAGAAACACACTCGACTCCACCTCGTCCTTCTCGCAGTCTCGCAATGCCAGCCACAGGAGTCTGAGCCTGGCGCGTGCCAACAGCAACCAGAGCAGCCTTGACACAGGTCTGTGTGCCAGCGGGCGCTCTATGCCCAGTATAACATGTCTCCGCTCTGCCCTATTGTTCTCTCCTCTCTCTCCTCTATTGTTCTCCCCTCTCTCTCCTCAAATGTCTCCTGTCCTCTGTCTGTTTAGTCGTCACCGCTGGTTACCTTGCAAATCAGTGGTTTTAAGACCTCACCCGTGGCATTCTGATTTAATAATAAATGAAATAAAGACATAAGAGATGGTTGCAGATGTGCAGCTTATTTCACTGTTTGTGTTTTCTTGCTGTTGGTTTGCGAAATGATGATGAAAGACTGTCTGCTTCTGTTCTGTGGCCATTAGGGAATGACTTGGGAGAGATAAAGGAGTATGACCCTAATCTCCTGGATGACCCTCAGTGGCCATGCGGAAAACACAAGAGGGTGCTCATATTCCCCTCCTACATGGTGAGTCTGGGGGGCTGACTGGGGACCAACAACACCTCACCTCATTCATGACATTCCCAGAGTTGCCTGTTTAAATAGACGTGAACGTTAAAACACAGAGGCCCACGGTCACTTTTTGAAACCCAATCCCTCTGCTTGACTTTTTTTGGACTGTTTGGAATAGCAGTGGCATTGACTCAGAGGCTGCTTTTCGGTCAGCCATGTCCTGTGTGGTAACTTGGTAAGCTGTTTGTTCCCTTTGTAGAGCACACAGTGTTTTTCATTCATTTGTCCAGAGGTGTCCAGCGCTCCCGATTGTTGTCGTTTCATTGAGCACGGAATGCCAGTGTTTTTCCTGTCTTTGTCATTCCGAATGCATCACTTCCACTGGCCCATGCCATTAGCTTCTAGCATGTACAGCCTAAATACCCCACTGGATAGCCATTAGCTTAGTCAAACAGTCAAGGAGAGGCCAGGGTGAGCAGGCTCTAGCCACCGACTCTGGCCAGATTGTCCATGTAAACAATGAGATTGATGATTTCTAGACAGTAGTTACTAGCCCTGCATGTGATTAACTGGAAATCACCATACAAAAACTGGACTGTTAGACAAAGAGCATTTTGTATCTGTTGTGTTCGTTCATGGCATGACTCGAGCGTTTGCTAATTGTCCACCACAGCACTGTAAATCAGTGGTTGGGTCCATTCCCCCTCCCCCCGCTGTCAGGATAACCTCACAGTTTGTAGTTGGTCCTCTTAGTAACCTCTCTTTAAGAGCCTGGTCGTTTCACCCGAGGAGTTTTGTTTTGTGTTCCTCGTCTTTTTGCTTTCTCATGCACCAGCAGAGAGAGAGACAGAGAGAGAGTGGGTTTGGATGGTGTTTACATAATAGCACCCTCCCGTCTCTTTTCCCATGCTGCCCGGCGTCTCTGTTATTGTGCTGGATAGTAGACACATACTTGAATAAGTCAAGGCCAGACGGTACTTATTTTGCCCTGCCCTCCCAAGTCTCAAAACAATTCCCATTGTTCCCACCGGAATGTTACTAGAAAGCAGAAGTCAACACAGTGTTTGGCCCTCAGGAGCTGCCCATTGTAGTGCTTCTCCATTGATGTTTTTGGAGTGGGGACTCAGAACAGTACATTCCCATGATCCCATGCAGAAGTAAAGTGAGAGAAAGTACACATAACATTGTTTTCATCACTTCCTTCCCTGTTCTCTAACTGTTCTTTTTTGTCTCACTATAGTACGGTAATATAAAATCCCTAGTAGTTAAATAAAATAGAGATTTATTTATGGTTTCCCATTCCGTAGTGTGATACTATGCCCAAAACTATTGGTGTGTTCCATCACAAATTATTTTGATATTTCTACTTCTGCTAAATACATAGTGCCACCAGACCATGGGACGTATCCTATTACACCATAACAGTTGAATATATATTCTTATCAGCAGTTTCACAGTGTAATCCATTCTAGACAGAGCCACCTGAAACGAAAAGACAAGACAGGCCCCTTCTTTTCCCCCCGAAAATGTGCTGCTTTGATGGCGTGTTGTTGTGTGCTGAAGGACAGTGAAACAGGAGCCGAGTGACCTGTGCCCTGACACTGCCTGTGACCTCATGGAAAGGGCTGCTGCCGGGCTCCCGCTAACCAGCCACACTGTCTGCCTTCTCCCACAGACCACGGTCATCGAATACGTCAAGCCCTCCGACCTCAAGAAGGACATGAACGAGACGTTCAAGGAGAAGTTCCCGCACATTCGCCTGACCTTGAGCAAAATCCGAAGGTTAGAAAAACCGTAGAGACAAGTGGCATTTGTTGTTCACAGCTTCACAAGTACACGCGACTTCAGATGATCACAAATGTCTACGGTGATGTTAGGTCAAACATGCGTGTTTATTAGGATTTCTTTGTATTAGAGCCCCTGTGGTCTATTCATTTCTGACAGGAGTTCAATTAACAAGTATGTGTCTGTGTCTCTGTGTCTGTGTCTGTGTCTGTGTCTGTGTCTGTGTCTGTGTCTGTGTCTGTGTCTGTGTCTGTGTCTGTGTGTCTGTGTGTCTGTGTGTCTGTGTGTCTGTGTGTCTGTGTGTCTGTGTCTGTGTCTGTGTCTGTGTCTCTGTGTCTGTGTCTGTGTCTGTGTCTGTGTCTGTGTCTGTGTGTCTGTGTGTCTGTGTGTCTGTGTGTCTGTGTGTCTGTGTGTCTGTGTCTGTGTCTGTGTCTGTGTCTGTGTCTGTGTTTGTGTCTGTGTGTGTTTGTGTTTCCCAGTCTGAAGAGAGAGATCCGCAAGCTAGCTCAGGATGAGTGTGGCTACGAGGAGCCCACGGTGGCCATGGCCTTCGTCTACTTTGAGAAGCTGGTGCTGCAGGGCAAACTCAACAAGCAGAACCGCAAGCTCTGCACCGGCGCCTGTGTGCTCCTCGCCGCCAAGATTGGCGGTGACCTCAAGAAGCACGAGGTCAAACATCTCATAGATGTGAGTGTAAACTCAGGGCTTTTGGGGAGGGGAGCTCAATCATGCCTGTTTCCACAGTGATTTTACTCACATTTTTCACATAGTCAAAGTTTTTAGAGTTGAAATATAACGTATGCCCTTGACTCATTTTGACTTTTGACATTTTGGCATTTAACACATTTTTCTGTCATGTCAAAAATGAGTAGCTGTAAATGTCACATCTGTCTGAGAAGAAAAACAGGGTGGACCCTGTGTGTAAAGAGGGCTTTGCACGTATCCATATGTCATGAGGTGCACAGTCAGGTCCTCTCCTGGGTGTCTGATCTAAAATGAATGAGCACATGGTGTGTCTGTTCCTGTCACCCCCCCCCCCCCCCCTTTGGCCAGAAACTGGAGGAGAGGTTTCGGGTGAACCGCCGCGAGCTGATCGCCTTCGAGTTCCCTGTGCTGGTGGCGCTGGAGTTCAACCTGCACCTGCCCGAGCACGAGGTGATGCCCCACTACAGACGCCTCCTGCAGGCTTCCTAACAGCAGCTCCTCATCAGGAGAGCCCCCCCGCCCCCTGCCCGCTCCGCCTCTCCTGATCCCCGGCAGCACCTCCACCCGGCCGGACGTCCTGTACCCTGTCCCCTGCCTGCTATTGAAATGGACACACCCTACCCCCTACCGCAGTCCCCAGATTAGCCAAGGGGACCTGCGTCTACTGAGCGTTTCTTTAGACTTAATGGGGAAGGAGGCCTTTGAAAGGGAGTCCCTCCTCCGCCCCTCTCCAAAGCTGATTTCCTATTTTTTTTTTGTTTGTCAGTACAGGATCTGTTGTACACATTTGGCCTCTTGATCTCTTCAATTTTTTTTTTATTTCTTCCTCTTGCTCTCCAAGCTATGGCACCCATCCCTGCGTGTAGGGCTCAGGGGTCACGGCTGTTGCTGTCTGCTGTAGCTGAGTTGTTTTATATGAATGTTTTCCCAAGTGAGAGCAAGATGGAGAATGCTTGTGCACGGAACAATTAGCTTGGTGATGTGCAAAGTGTTTGCCACATTTATTTTTGATTTTTTTAGAAGAACTAATTTACTGATTCCGAACTGATCCCAAAGTTTGACGTTAATCACAACCTGATTAGCAAGTTATTCTTTTCTTTTTCATCCTCATGGCATTTTGCCTTACTTTCTTATCCGAATGATTCCAGAGCTGAACGCAACACGACTGTTAATGTCTAACAGTGACTTCACAATGGTGAAAACTCTCTCATCTCATTCTCATATCACTAGAAGTGCACTTTTCTGTCTTGGTTTCTCTGACCAGACCTGTGTGTCAAATATAACACACACACACACACACACACACACACACACACACACACACACACACACACATACAGCGGGTAAAATAAGTATTGAACACGTCACCATTTTTCTCAGTAAATATATTTTCAAAGGTGCTATTGATATGATTTTCACCAGATGTTGGTAACAACCCAGATAATCCATACATACAAAGAAACCTAAACAAATAAGTTCAGAAATTAAGTTATGTCTAATAATGTGAAATGACACAGGGGAAAAAGTATTGAACACGCTTACTGATATTTATTTAATACTTTGTACAAAAGCCTTTGTAGGTAATGACTGTATGGAGAAACTAGTCGTATGCATTGCTCAGGTGTGATTTTGGCCCATTCTTCCAAACAAACAGTCTTCAAATGGGCCTCTTCTATGAACTCTGATCTTCAGTTCTTTCCATAGATTTTCGATTGGATTCAAGTCAGGTGATTGGCTGGGCCATTTTAGCAGCTTTATTTTCTTTCTCTAAAAACCAATTGAGAGTTTCCTTGGCTGTTCATTGTCCTGCTGAAATGTCCACCCTCGTTTAATTTTCATCATCCTGGTAGATGGCAGCAGATTTGTATCAAGAATGTCTCTGTACATTTTTCCATTCATCCTTCCTTCAATTGTGTGAAGTTTAACAGTACCGTATGCTGAATTGCAGCCCTACACCATGAACTTCACTGTTGGGATGATGTGCAGTGCCATTTGTCCTCCAAACATGATGTGCATTATGGCATCCAAAGAGTTCAAATTTGACCAGACTATATTCTCCCAGTATTTTACAGGCTTTTCTAAATGTCGTGCTGCAAACTTTAAACGAGCTTCAACATGCTTTTTCTTCAGCAATGGAGTCTTATGTGGTGAGCATGCATTACTTATTGTTTTCTTTGAAACAACTGTACCTCCAAATTCCAGGTCTTTCTGAAGCTCTCCACAAGTGGTCCTTGGCTGTTGGACAACTCTTCTGATAATACTTTTCACTCCTCTGTCAGAAATCTTGGGAGGAGCACCTGATTGTGGCCAGTTTATGGTGAACTGATGTTATTTCCACTTCCGGATTGTAGCCCCAACAGTGCTCACTGGAATATTCAGAAGTTTAGAAATGTGTCTGTAACCAATGCCATCAGTATGTTTTGCAGCAATAAGGTTGCAAAGGTCTTGAGACAGCTCTTTGCCTTTACCCATCATGGGAGTTTTCTTGTGTGACACCTTGGTAATGAGACCTTTTTATAGGCCATCAGTTGGGATATTAATTTATATAAGGGGCCGGATTGCTTTCTAATTACTGATAGATTTCAGCTGTTTTCTTGGCTTTCCATGCCTTTTTGCACCTCCCTTTCTTCATGTGTTCAATACTTTTTCCCTGTGTTATTTCACATTGATACACATAACTTAATTTCTGAATGTATTTGTTTTGATTTCTTGTATGTATGGATTACTTGGGTTGTTACCAACATCTGGTGAAAATTCTATGTCAATAGCACCTTTGGAAATATATTTACTGAGAAAAATGGTGACGTGTTCAATACTTATTTTACCCGCTGTATATATAACATGTATATCATGAAGACATTCTTCAGCTGTGAGTTTTGAAACTATACTTTGATGTCTGGAGACAAGGAGATTTAACAAATACTACAAAATACTTTTGTGTTACGCCTGGGCTTGTTTCTAACCAAACACATATCCTACAGAGGCTTCCAACGGGGCCAAATCACTTGGTTTCCTCATCATAAACCGTTTCTTTTTCTTTAACGTAACACTTTTTTTTTCTCTCTTTCTCTCTCTCTCTGAGGGAAAAAGAGAACAGCTGCCTCTGTGGAATTTTATACTCTTGTAAGCAGTACTTTGATGTACGCAGAGCCTGTTGTTGTTGTTTTTTTGTTTTTTTTTCTACTATTGTGTGCTGACTTTGAACATTTGGTAACTAGGCCCTACTGCGGCAGTACTCCTGTCCCCTGCTCTATGTTAGAGTGGATTATCGGCGCGGTTTACAGTGCTACATGGGAGATGGGCGGGAGGCGCCGTGAGTGGGCTTGCAGCAGACAGCGACGAAGATGATGATTACGACGACGGCGATCGCTGAACATACAGTAATTGTGGACAGAGAGCAAAGGAGATGAAGATCCCTAGTCTGATTCTTTAATAAGCTACGGTCTCAAAAATCTTTTTGGAAACATCATAGCAATGTTGACTCAAGTTTTTTTTATTCTTAAATCCTGTTCTTAAAGGAATGACGTTCACTCTGTTCATTGATTACAGTTTTTTTTCTGTTAATATCCTTATTTTGCTCTTAGGGGTTGTCTGTTGGTTTGTTTTTGGATCAATGATGTATGTCGGTTTGTTGTTTTTGTTTGGAGTCAGTGTTTCATCAGGAATTCCTGGTCATTTCTCTTCTCTGGCAGTGATGACTGTTTGAATGGGAAGTTGAATTTTTTTTCTCAAAAAGCTGTGGTACAAACGCTAACCAGCATTAAATAAGTTCTTTCAAGGTTCTGTCTGTGGCCACTTCACTTCTTTAATATAGTTCTCATGTAAAATCAGTATGTTAAATAACACTATGATTTGCCAATCAACATTCTGGTAGTGTGGAAAAGTGCATAATAAACCATACGCAGGTAACGTTCTGATTTCACATTTATTTTAGTTGGGAGAAACCAAAAGTAATATGTCAATTTGGAATAGAATTTGGCCTCAGGACACGCACTTTAGATGTTTGTGATAAAAATGATTTTATCCACCAAAATTAAGAAGTAAATACATACATATTCTTAACAATGTGTATGTGTTTGCTGTTGTAAAATATGTACACCTTAGAGAGTGTGTGCTTGTGCGTATGTTTGTGGGTGGGTGGGTGTGAGTGTGTGGGTGGGTGTGTAAATATGCTGCTTTTGCTTGTTCAATAAAAAAAGATAATGAAAGCTTGTGAAGTAGTCATTTAAAGATTGTTCCTCTGTTTAGAGTTGTTTCCTCTGTTTAGGGTGCCATGCTGTCCTTCAGGAGGCAGTCATCTTAAGGCCTACAGCACAAGCTCAAGCTCAATGCCTTTACTCCTAATATGCCTTTACTCATATGTCAACACATTGGAAAGTCACAAAACAGCAAAGCGATTATGAAAGGGACGCACAAAAGCTAATGCTATTATTACTAGCTGACATAAGAAACCACAACATTATCCATTATGTAAGCCACCAGAAGGTTCTGCCATCCAGACACAGGCCCAGGATCTGTTTCAAAACGTGTGTTGATGTTAGCTTAGAAATAAAAGTACGGGTGTGTGTGTGTGTGTGTGTGTGTGTGTGTGCCCCGAGGGCCTGACACAGTTCCAGGGTAAACAGGCCCTGCAGTCACGCTGGTCTCGTGCAGCGATCAAAACAAACACAAGGGCCTGACCCGGGGACACGCTGCATACGTGGCTTAGCCACCTCCATTGAGCGGGTAATTCCCCCCTCGGCGCCGCATGAAAGCCAGCTATTGACAGCTTCTCCTGGGCCCTGGTCACACATCAGTGACCCTCATTGTGGAAAAGTATGTGTACATCGTCAGGGCAAGCTGTGCTCGACGTGCTTCCTTTTCAAAAACGGCTGAAATTGGCTGAGGCGGCACTTTATGCCCTTCCCAATTCTGTGACTCAGAGGTTTCTCTATCTCTCTATCTCTCTCTCTCTCTCTCTCTCCCTCTCTCCCTCGGCTTTCTCTTCTCCCCCTTGGTCCAGCAGGCCAGCTCGCCATTATTATCAGTTTGTAAACAAGGAAGTGGCCTGTGAGTAGCTCTGAATGGGCCTAATTGAATGTATTGTGTGGCTGACCATGACTGCCAGTGAATGAGCGGGCCTTCTTGTTAGTTGTTTATCAGCTCGGCTCGGAGGTGAAGCGCGGATGATGGCCCAGTGAATGGGATCCTCCAGCCTGCGGCTGAGATGGCCATCTAATCCACCACCGCTGCTCTCATTGGCCATTTTCCTGTCGAATAGGACCGGTAACAGAGAGCCTGTGACGCACGACAGGACACAAAATGCCTCATGATTATTTGATGAGGGTCCAGGAGAATCAATCGGCCTTTCATAAGAGGGACACAGATAGGGGCTGCTAAAGGAGGATTCTAAACAAACACACATAGGCAAGCACAGAGATACGCATGACAGAATCAACCTGCATTTTTTAAATCAATGCATTATGTTATTATCATGTAACACTCCTTAAGTACTACACATTAACACAGTATGCGTTACGTACATTCCTCATTAATGCACATATAAAATAAAATATAGGAAGGCCTATGCCCTAAGCAGTCTGTATTGAGCAATGTCTTTGAGTTTTGCTGTAATAGGACCATGTATTAAGGGTACATTTGATCCTAAAGGCTGTCTTGAGATGATTAATGTGGGTCTTGCCCCCTTCTAACAGCTTCCTAGAGTTCATTCAGAGGAGCTCAGGAGGCTAATTCACCAGTCACGGTGACGAAACTCCACATTAGAGTCCCCCCCCCCCCCATTTAGCCACAGCCTCCTTTTCGACTTAAAGTGTGCAACGTGTTGCTGTGTGTCTGAATGTAGATGGTACGCCCTCGCTATTTCGTAAGACATAAGGAAAGATTTGGTCCTCGTGCCCGTCCGTACCAACTTGGGTAACCATGCAAAAAAAACTGAAGCAAAGGACGTGTGCATTTTGTGATTTTGTCTACATTCATTTCTTTATTTCTGTGTAAACTGCAATGCTCCCCCTTTATAAAATACTTAAACCGTCACTTTTCAAAAACTTCAATATTTATAGTGCAGCGGAAAATGGCATTACCATTTTCTCAAGTTGACTGAAACGGAAAAGGATGGTGAAAGTGCCCTCTGCCCAGACAGCAACCTCTCCTAAAGCACCTCTACGACCTTGAAGCTAAAAGTTAAAAAAAGTACTTGTGAACTTGCAAATGTTGTAGGCTTTAAGAATAAGCCACTTATTTCATCATGCATCTTTCATCTGTCTCCTCACCATTCAGCCATGTAACCCTGCAAGGTGAATTGATACTCGCTTTCCTTTCTTTCATAAAAGCAACGACAGTGACAGTGCCCACCATTAGTCGGTTTTCTGCTCCAGTGGTCAAGGATGTGCCAGGTCAATTTGGGTCTAACAGACGACAGGCTAAATCGCTTACATAATACCAGGAAACCCTATCTACCCTTCCCACTCCCAAGCCAGGCCTGGGGCAAATTAATATTTCATCCCCCCACCACCACCACCACCATCACCATCACCACAACCACAAGCTGTGAGAGATAGAAACACATGAATAAAGGATGAGATGGCAGCTTGTCTGACAACAATTCTTAAAAGCAAGCCAAGCCAGGGTACACACAGAGCGGATCTGACCTTTTCCTGTTGCAGTTTCCAAATGGGTTTATTCTGTTGACTCCTCTTGTGTGTTTTAATGATGTGCGTCTGAGTCTCACACCTTTTAATACCACTAAATCAAATCACAATGCAAAATTCAACTTGTTTACCTGTCTCACGGGCACGTGGTGATGAGGCTCTGCAGAAATGGCAGGCTCATCATCTTAACACAGCATTTCATAATGGGTTAGTTTACTTCACGCAGAAGTGGGTCAATGCTGTAGTAGACCACAATAAAACCGGACTCACCACACTGCGGTGGTAGCTAGTGCCACACGGTGGTCTAAAAGAACACTACAACACAGGTGTGTCTGTAACGCTTATTAGTTACATTTTACTGAACACAGACGAGCGTGTGGAATAACAACAAATGGAAGTCAGTCAGTTTCAATTTTCTTTTCAGCATTGAAAAAAAATCTAAATTTGGGATATTTAATTACCCTTTTTTTATGTTTTAGTCAGAAGATCAGAAAATAATTGGTCTTTGTAGTGAAGCCTAGTAGCCTTGCTGACGATGAAGTGTTGGGGTGGGGTTGTCATGGGCTGGTATCAAACATATATAAATCACAAAGAATACTCCCACCCAGTCAAAAACACTTGAAAGGCAACATTACAAATTAGTAAAAGTTTATTTCCAAAACAAAAAGTCATACAAATCTAGAATACCATCATCCATCTGAAATGAAAACATGTTCTGCTGCAACTTTAAATCAGTTCATTTAAAAAGAGAAGCATTCCACACCTGGCCGTCCACATCATGTTATAATTGGTAATATATCTCAATGCTCAGCATTGTCGGTTACTGTGTATGTTCAACATTTTCTATACATCACTTAATATCGGAGCTGTGCTTTAAGGTAAGCAACTGCATAAAGCCACGTAGGTCTTTAGGTGTCAAATGCCTTGCACATCCTTGTATAATTGTTTAAGATTGGTGCCACACTGGTTCTTTGCAAGACCTTTAAACCAGATGTTATAAAACATTACCCTACCCCTACCATCAGACCCAAGGCATTGTGCCTTTGGACTGCTACATATAAGCCCACTGCAATAGCAACTGAGCTGGTTAGTTACTGGTGCCAGTTACTATCAGGACCACCAGAAACTGTAGCTTTAAAAAAAAAAAAAAAAAAAAGGGAAAAAAAAGACTTTAACTCCCATTCCCATTACTGATTGGGGCAGGACAAGTTGGCATGTGGCCCCCTTTGCCTCCCTTAAGCCGACATCATCCAATGGCAAGAGTGGTTTACTCCCTGCCTTTCACTATCTTAATCGTCCCTGCACTCTGGCCAAAGTGTTTTGCTATAGGGTCACAATCACCTGAAGTTAACAACTCACAGTGCTTTTGTCTGATCTTAAAATGAAAAGATCTGAACCAAAACATGAACGGTCCAGTAAGGTCTTAAAACACACAAAGACTAGTACCCCAACCCCTACAGTGACTGAGTGAGTGAAGCAACTGAACAGCTATGCTAGTTGTGTCGGTACAGCCTTAAGTCAACTCTGAGTGGGTTAACCCCATCGCCTTCCAGTAATCTCATGCTGTATTACTCTGATTTGCCTCAACTGAAGGGTGGTTTTCCTGGAATGTAACCACAGTTGAATCAAACTCACACGTACATCCAACCCCACTGAGTATTTTGCCCGACGTACATTATGCTAATTGAACACATCATTGCATTCAAGTCAGAACCCAGATGAAGAAACAGAAAAAAAAAACGAAAAAAAAACAAAACACACACACCACTTCAGATTAACCATTAAGAGCCTGAAATGGTTTAGCCACTGAAAGGCATGACAATCCAATGGCTTACTCTTAATGATGAGGAACACACCAAGTGTCACCCTGCGCTATAAAGGGTACTTCACTCTGATTTTGATTGTTCACGATGAATTCTTGGTTTTTACACGTTTCTTCTGCATTGAATGTCACATATAAAAAAAAGAAATTCTCAGATAAATACAAAAAGAAATGAAAGATTATAAGTGTAGGTCATATACCCATTTCCCGTTCTTCAAAACAAAAACACTGTTAGCCTAAAACATAGTTAGTTGATATCTTTTGTCTTCTTTCTTCATTTCCCAAAGCATGTATTGCCAGTTCAGGCAGGAGCACCTCCTCTTGCTTGGTAAGGATGCCTTTAGTAAGTCCCCCTTGTTAGGATCCAGGGAGGTGAGGGGGTAAACGTGCAAACCAGAAAATGCCCAACATGGTCAGACAGAATCCCTGTTACTCGTAAACGACTTCCCACTCATTAGTGGCGGCTTTACAGAGTAACAGATTTTGTGTGTCTGTGTGTGTGTGTGTGTGTGTGTGTGTGTGTGTGTGTGTGTGTGTGTGTGTGTGTGTGTGTATGCGTGTGCATCTGTATGTGTGTATGAGAACTCAGGGACCAATGCTGTAGTCTCAAGTCTTATGTCAGGTTAGTGTTCTGCCCACGGCTGTTAGAAGTTAAGTAGTCGTTCCCTCTCTGTACCCACGACCCGTTTCTGTGCGGCCATGACTTTCGCTTTATTTGCGGTTGGACCTGGGAGAGCAGAGACAGAGAGAGAGAGAGAGAGAAGGACCGAGACAGATGAATACAATGGATTAACAAATCTTCACTATCCTTGTAACCCCAACGGTGGAGGCTACTGGTTGTGTGTGGGGGGGGGAGGGGGGACTCATGTGGGACAGGTACGGTGTATGTCGGACTGAGACTCATCTCACCTGCGTAGCTTAGCAGCACAGGCAGGAAGAGGAGGCCGTGACTGGCCCCCAGCAGCACCATGGCCAGGTACATGCGGAAGTAGAACACCTGGAAGATCTGGGACTTGGACAGAGCCAGGATCAGGATGCCGCCGAACTTAGTCAGCGTGATGCCACTGAACACCTGAGGACAAGGAACGCGTACAGGTTCAGTCATGACGGAAACACCGTGCTTCAGAGTCAAACCGGTTTGAACTGTAAGTGGTGGGCATGAGTGTGGGCACGAGTGTGGGCACGAGTGCGTACCGAGCTGCCCATGTTGGCCAGCGCCTCCTCGGCCCGCTCCACCCGTGTGCTCTTGGTGCTGATGGAGAAAGCCCGCACTATGTGACTGCAGAACTCCACCGAGATGCCACAGCACTGGAAACACACAGACAAACACACAACCACTGAAGAAAAAACACAGTACACCATACATATTTTAAAGTGTAGGCTAAAGTAAAGTATATCTAAAATGTTCCTCTGAAACATATTTTGTCATTTGACCCCCTTACAAAGAGTTATTTACTCAGTGTGATTGACCACATGACCGCTTACAACACCTCTTGCTCTAAGGTCAATGGGAGCAAGTCTGGAAACATCTGTAGTTCTCACTGACCTCATTTACAAAAAAAAAAAACAACAACATTCCACATTCTAGGCACGACTGCAACATGAATCCTTCCCCTCTACATAAACTCCTTAAAATGAGAACAGAGCTTATAAGGAAGCAAGTGAAGAGACACCATCTAGACGCCGAACCCTGCGGCAGCAGACGTGGGCCGCCCGTGACTCACCATGACCAGGTTGACCAGGGAGACGGCGTTGAGGCTGATGCCCCACAGCCACATGACCCCGAACATGTTGACCAGGATCATGGCGATGGTGAGGCACACCAGCACGGCCGACCAGAGCTCGAAGCCCAGCAGCACCGTGGACACCACGAAGATGGACGCCAGCGACACGCACAGGCTGAGGGCCGTGTCGTAGATGATGGTGAGGTACTGCTCGTAGAACACGTAGAACACGCTGCAAAAGGTGGCACAGAGAATGATGTGGGGGGGGGGGGGGATTAGTGTGGAGCATGACAAGCCGGACGCATGCCCAAATGCCCAAATGGGTTTCACGTTAGCAAGCGTCAGATATGACAATTAGTTATCCAGATACATAATTAGTTACACATGTAAAACGTATTCTTTCTGTTTTTTTTATGCATTTGTTGACATTAAATGTCATTTTCCAAGGCAGAACAATGTAAACAAATGCCCTAAAAAGGCCTGTCCCAGGCAATAAGTCTGCTTAGACTGTGCAGGAACATTGGCTGACTGCAGTGCCCTACTGAACTGGGATGAGCACAAACTGAACTGAGGTGCAGGGCACTGGAGCAAGGGTCACACACAGCAGCCTCCCAAACCCAAACCCATCTCAAAGTGGACTGTTGCATGGCCTTATGTGCAGGGGCCATTGGGGACGCATTACACCACACCACCGTACACAGCCACAACAGCAAATCAAGGCAGAGAAGATAAGGATTATGCCCCCGTAAACTGATCCAGGTCAGTAGCCTCAAGGACAGATGTGGAAACGTCCAGGTTCAGACAGTAAATAACCCTCTCCCACCTTTACTGAATTACAGGAGATCTCCCATTATTTGGAAGATTTTGTGGATTTTGTGCGGCACTGGGGGGGGGGGGGGGTCTATTCCTGTAGGCCAGGTCATTCAGGTATTTGAACAGTCCTCAGTGAACTGAACCGAATGAACTCTGAACACGGCGGGCGTTGTTTACCTGTAGGGGAACACTCTGTAGCCCTTGCCCTCCAGGCCCATGGTGCGGGTGATGTTGTCGGCCAGGACGCGGGCCATCTTCATGGCGCTGATGAAGTCTGGGGAGGTGGTCAGGATGGTGTGGTAGGTCATGAAGTAGGTGGCGCCCACGTTAGTGGCATTGCCAGTCAGATCCACTGCGGTGCCATAGGCTGCATGACCACTGGAAGACAAACACTTTTGTTTAGCACTGTTGATAATAAAGTGCCTGACTTTGGGGGTACCTGGTAAAAAGGGGACCCTGTGTGATGTTGTATATATATAACGGTGTCTGTGCATATATAGTGTCCTTGGCTGCATGGTACGTACCCTTTCCCACAGTTGACGTTGGGGTTGTCGGACAGGAACATGGGCAGGAACCTCATGAAGTCGTCTGCAGTGGGTCTCTGTTTGCCAGAAGGCGTCATGGGCCTGCAGGGCACACACTGCTGCTCCACCACTGAAACCCAGAGAGATGATGCTTATCCATCACATCACATCACATCACATCACATCACATCACATCACATCACATCACATCACATCACATCACATCACATCACATCACATCACATCACATCACATCACATCACATCACATCACATCACATCACATCACATCACATCACATCACATCACATCACATCACATCACATCACACACACACACACACACACACACACACACACACACACACACACACACACACACACACACACACACACACACACACACACACACACACACACACACACACACACACACACACACACACACACACACACACACACACACACACACACACACACTTCTCACTTCTCACTTCTCACTTCCCCTTAGAAACTTCACTCGTTCTTAACTAGAAAGTTACTCATGCAGAGTGTTGTGGTTTGGGGTTAAAGGTCATGAGTCATTTGAGCAGAGTCACATGATGTGTGGCTCAGTCTAATCTCTATTGTGACACTGACCCAGTTGGCCCGCTAGCTACTGCCGTGCCAAAATAAGGGATCGCTCAAAACAATCAACACTTTCCCCAACTAAATCCACAAGGCCTTTTGACAAAGCCACCAAAGCTGTACTGGGATTACACTGTCAATAGCCCAGTCCATAGTGTTTGTGTGCAGTTTTAAAAAAATACTCCGGTATATTTTAAGAATGTGAAACACTATTTAATTCTCAAGGCTTCACCGACAACTACAAAGGTGCTCAGATAAACAGAAGTCGTATAGATGGTTCAGAACTGTTCTACAGGCTCTCCCTGGATGGTGACACCCAAAATGTTTCATGTGGCTTGCAAAGCCAATAAAAACAACTCTGTTATAATCAAGATGCGTTCAGAGTCAAAACATTCTCAAACTTAGAATCACACAATGACCTAAAAAGTAGGTTTGCCAGTTAACAGGCTCTCTTAAATGCCTTTTAAATATCAGATGTCCACCTGAAATGAGACTGACACTTAAGTGATACACAGTACAGTTTCTACACATAGTTCTATACATGCAGTACGCAGACTCGTGGTGCAGACATGAAAAACAACCAAAAACAAAAAAAGACCTTTCTAGAACGCTCTCCCCAGAACAGAGATCCCAGAGCCACAGCTTTGTTGACACAGTGGCTTATGGTTTACCTGAGGCGTTGCAGAAGGCCCCCGTGGAGTTGTTATACCTGCAGCAGCTGGACTGTGGCTTCACCCAATCAAAGTAGTCATCCAGCCAGGAGGACGGCGTGAAGCCTATCTTTGTGCTGCGGGGGACGGGAGAAACACAACAGCAGGCATTCAGGAAACAAAACAAACAAACAAAAAAAAAACACAGACACACATATGGGAGCACAGAACCCATCTGACAGGCTTGGCAGAATCACAAAATAAAGCTCAAACTCATTTAAAGAACAGGTGATGACGGAAATGACTAAATGATTCATTTGGTGTCTGAAATCCGAGAGAGACACTTCCGTGTCCTTGTAACTTCCCCGTGCAGCTGGGCCCAGCTGAGGAGAGAGGAGGACATGTTGGCACTCACTAGTTGCTGATGAGGGAGGCGGTGTAGACCTGCTGGACCAGGGAGTCGTTGTTGCAGCCCACCCCGCCACACACACTGTTCTGCCCCGCACTGGTGCGGTAGTCATGGCCCTCCTCCACCACAAAGTACACAGGGGCGCCCGTGTGCAGGTACTCTGTCAGGTTGCCAAAGTAGTCCAACACATAGGAGTCCTGCTCCACACACACACACACACACACACACACACACACACACACAGACACACACACACACACACACACACACACACACACACACACACACACACACACACACACACACACACACACACACACAGACACACACACAGACACAGACACAGACACAGATCAGATAAACATCAAAAGCAGAATGAGTCTACAGATTGGTTTCAGTGAAATACACCACAAGAGATCAGTGTTAAAATTAAACCATTCACTTCCCTTTTAGAAGGTCCTGTTAAAGAATAAGAGTCCCCGAGGGGACTGCCTGTGTTAATTTGAAATCAGACCGTGTGGGTGTGGCCTACCACAATGCGTACAAAGACTCACGTCAGGCATGGAGAGGGTCTGATCCAATCCCACTTCAACTTTATTAATCGCCGCTACGCTGAAGGAGAGGATGCCCACAAACAGAGCCACCTGCAGGACACACACACACACACACACACAAGGGCACAATGGGAAGAGTTTACTCTTAATAACAAGCTGCCCGGAGGGGGCTGTGGGGAACGCTCAGCTGAGGCTGGCTCACAAATGTGTGTGTGAGAGGGACTCACCACCAGGGGGCGCACCCACTCCTTGAGGACGAAGGGAGCGTAGACCTTCTTGAAGAAGCGGAAGAGAATGCTGTCGGTGCGCTGCTCCTGCCCCTCAGGCAGCTTCACGCAGCACAAAATGTCCAGGCGGTTACTCTGGCAAACACAGAACAAGACAGGACCAGCTGAACACACAGTCAACCACCGGCAGACACTAACCACACCAAAGGCCATAACGTTAAAGCTTTAAAAGCCTGCAGCCGACAGGGGCCACGACCTCCGCTCCCTGACCCCTCACCTCCTGTCTCTTCACGTCCAGGCCCAGCAGACTGACGAAGCAGCTGATCTGCAGCAGGAAGTCGATGAGGATGGCCAGGCCGGCGAACAGGGAGAAGGTGCGCACTGCTGGCATGCTGGAGAGGGCCCCTGTGGAAATGACCTGGTGTTAGATTACACAGAAAAGCCTGCAGGAATGCATGATAAAATCACCACTCTCGACAGGGCTAAGTTGCTTAGTCTTCCATGTGAACAACACCAGATCGAACTGTAAGGTGCAATAGGTAGTATTGTCTAAAGGGGGACGGTGAAAAAAACAAGTTTCCTGACTTTTTCAGAAAAAAAATGCTACTATAAAACACACTCTTTAATCTGACAACTGATACCGCTTCAAATAAATGCACTGCTACAGAAATCTCTGGTGGAGCACGGAGTACACAGCACAACCAATCATTCTAAAGTGATCTCACATCCTCAAGAGTGGAGAGAGAAAATAGAAAACAAAACAAAACAAACAAACAAACAAACAAAACAAAAATCAATGGAGTCAAATTTCTGAACTGGATGATGGGAACGATCCCCCCTGAAAGCAGACGGGCACACAGAGCTGTGCACTGAAGACTAGAGCGCCGGCACACAGCCCCATCATCAGTCATCATGTGACAGACATACACGGCAGTCACCCTGCACGCTTACATAACCCGTCAGAACTCATTTGCATGATCTCATCTGAGGGCTGAGGCAACAAACACTAAGGGTTATTAAAACACTAAAGGGTTATTAAAGCCCTGGTGGAAAGATCAGGAGTTGTTAACTGTAGGCATTGTCCAATCAGCAGGTGCTTTAACCTCAGCAGCATGGGGGGAGAACAGAGAGGTTTAGAGTTCAGTTACCACACCTGCTGCCTGCTGCGACTTGTGCAGTATTCATCTCAATGGCTTTAAGGCTTTAAACCTCAATAGACTGAGGAACACCAGTCATGCGCATGTTCTTGTACTTGTACATTTGGGTCTAAAAGCCTTTGGTCCTGGAGTCCTACATTATGTGTGTGTGTGTGTGTGTGTGTGTGTGTGTGTGTGTGTGTGTGTGTGTGTGTGTGTGTGTGGTGGGGTCTGCGTACCCAGGAAGAAGGCCACGGCCTCAGAGAAGGAGGAGAGGAGCATGCTGGGGGCCACCTCTCCCAGGATGCGGCCGATCTGCTGGTGCAGCTCCTCCTGCGGCATGCGCTCATCCCTCTGGAAACAGGAGGACAGAGAGAGGGTGAGAAGCCTAGCTGTGGAAGACCACTCCTACACAGTCTGCGCATGGGAACACTACTCAGTCTCAACTGGTCTCCTGGCACCGTGGTGCTGACCACACGGCCGCCGGGACGCGCACGTTTGCGCTCGCTCAGCGCGTACCTGGTACGTCTGCACGATGATGAAGATGTTGTCCACGCCGACGGCGAGCACGAGGAAGGGGATGACCTCGATGACGATGAGGGTGAGCGGCACGCCGGCGTAGCTGAAGATGCCCAGGGAGCAGGCCACGGAGCTCAGCACGATCAGGATGCCCGCGATGCCCAGCGAGATCTTGGAGTCCACCTGGCACGGGCAGAGAGGCAGAGAGCGGTCAGTGCAGCGCTAACAGAGAGCAGCGCTAACAGAGAGCAGCGCTAACAGAGGGCAGCTCTAGGGGGAAACTGGGGAAGGAGCCCGCAGCGGCCCTGTCGGTCACGACTGCCATTTCACACCCTCACAGATCAGCAGAACTGCAGCACCATTTGGTGAATGCGAGAGAGAGAGAGAGAGAGAGAGAGAGAGAGAGAGAGAGAGAGAGAGAGGGAGGGAGAGAGACGAAAAAGAAAGAAAAAAAAGAATAAACAGCTACACTCAGTGTTTGTGTTTGTGTGTTTGTGTGTGTGTGTGTGTGCTTACCAGCACACGTCGGAAACTTTGAATGTGTCCCAGGGCCAGGGAGATGTAGAGGAACATGATGGCGTAGCTGAGCACCACGGTGCCGAGGTCACTGTTGCTCTCTCGGTTGATCTCGTCCTCGATGCTGCGCTCCGAGCTGTAGGCGATGGTCAGGTTGGGGTTGGAGTAGTTCTGAATGAAGCGGATAAACCTGACAGTACGGAGGGGAGGATGGAGGGAGAGAGAGAGAGAAAGAGAGAGAAGACTCGGATTACAGCAGGGCAACATGCACCCAGTGCAGACAGGCACAGGATTACACAGCTAGTACCAGTGCACATGGAAACAAACAGTGGCCCCTTTGCTAAATCTGAGCATTACAAAGAGAAACACAACAGAGTTTCATCAGGGACGTTCACTAGGAGACAAATCACTGAGAAAAAAATGAATGGGGGGGGGGGGAGAGTCTGAAACGCGGAAGATGGCAGATCTGTACTTGGATGTTGTGCCCTGTATTACAAAGAGCACATCAGATCGTCAAGAAAAAGAAAAAAGTCCACACCAAACATCCTGTATATTTCCACCGTTATATCTGAAATTTGCCACTTGTGCAGTAAGTAAATCAACCAAAGAAAAAGTTGTTTTTAGCTTTATTTTAGCGACTATTTAAATGTTGTTTATATATGTCAGATTTAAACAATGATTCTAGCTATGTACTTTTAAGATCGGTTTGACATTACCATGTAGAGTTATGAGACTCTCCCCAGGTATCTAGATAGGAGCCTGATCTTGTTTGCCCAATAAAGATTGCCAAGTGGTGAGACTGGTTTCATTTGTGTGACCAACCAAGTGCCAGATCCAACCAAAACCTAAACTTAACCGTCTCTATTCCGCCTGCGTTAAGCACGTTATTTGCCGTTCTCTCATCTCTGAACAGCTTTTTACTTCCAGCCTATCATTCCTCTACCTCAAATTAAACTCAAATGTAAAAAATAATTGCATCAGTTGCGCCTGACTTTTCAGAAGTCTCGAGTTATTTTAGGATAGCTAAAGGTCAATGCATAACACTCAGTAAATCAATAACAAAATCCATCATGTCCGTCACCACAACCAGCGTGACCTGCTGTTTATACCACTATGCAGAGTCACACTGTCTGGGGTTGCAACATTGCCCTGCCATGCAGTGATGTAGTCCTTGCATGCACTCACTCTTTCTCCCAGGCCTTTGCTTTGCCCACCCTCTCAGAGTCGTTGTGGTAGTTGTTCACGGGGAACGTGATGACCAGAGCTGTGGCGTTGTTGTAGTTGTTGGCTGGGGTTGGAAAGAAAAAGGCAATGGTTAATAAAAAAAAATTAAAAAAACACAATGCATGGGTTTACATGGCAAACAGCAACAGGAGGACCTTGCACTCGGCTGCACTTAAGAGAGTGACGACCAACCCTTTGTACAGAAGTCAAAATCTAAAAGCCAAATAGAGGTTTAACAACAGACCCTTTCTACAGAAGTCTAAATCTAAAGCCAAATAGAGGTTTAGCAGTCCAGATAGCCCTCACCTACATGTTTGCTTTTGCGAATAGAGTGATAAAGAAAAAAGGCATGGTGCTATACAAGTGTATGTAAGGACGTGGGACACAGCGTTTCGCTCACCGTCGTAGCCTCCCAGGACCAGCCAGGGGAACACAGGCCCGCCGTAGGTGCCCAGGCAGGGGTCATGAGGCTTACTGGTGTCGTTCAGGGAGACTGGGGAACTGCGGGCCAAGACCAGAAGACCACTCAGTCAGTCAAACACAACAGGTTCAAATACAACAAGCAAAATAACACAGGGAGGTATAGTTCACATGGATGGCAAAAAAAAATATAAAATAATTCAGTGGTTCTCAATTCTGCTTTTGGGGTTCCCCTGCTCTGCATACCAGACTTAACCCATCAGTAGCACTTCTCATTAGCTGAACGCTCCTTTTGATTTAACGAACATGCGCATGATATTTACCATGTTAATTATATGGGCTCCTGCTGGGAGCAGAGGTAAGAAGGACTGATGGCGACGCACTGTGCCACCATGAGCACCTGAGCAGAGCTGAAGCCTGCACTCACCTGACACAGTAGAGGAAGTGGGTGTGGTAGTCTGCCTCCACCCAGAATTCAGGACTGTACACGTGGTCCAGCACCTCGTGGCTGTTCTGGTAGTAGTTGAGCACGCTCAAGATGGTGCAGTTGCTGTTGTAGGGAGCCAGAGGGGCCAGGCAGATGTCCTTCAAGGTCACCTTCTGACCGCCGTGGCTGGCCTCCAGGTTCTCAATGTCCGTCTGGAGGTCAAGGATCTGAGGAGGAACCAGAGAGCCAGGGAGATGTAGAGAAGCAGGGAGGGGTAAGAGAGAGAACAAAAGGGGTCAGCACATAATGACAGGATCGTAACACAGGTCATAAGCCATGAGTCAGGCTCTTGAGTTGTAGGTGGTGATCATGCTAGTAAACGTCAGCTTAACCTGGTTTCAGCCATTCTGACCAATCAAATGCAAATGCATTTCTAACAGGGCCAGAATAACAAAGGGGCTGTTGTTGACATCAAATGTCACCTAGCAACCAGATGGAATGCACCGCCTCTGGCAGTGTCTTGCATTTTGACGCCTCCACCTCGCTGATGCCAGCGTGATCACCGCCTCCGTCTGTTGCAAAAACTGCAACACTGTGGAAGCGAGTGAAAGGAAACGAACGGCGTGCAGTAGGTGCTGAAAGGAGTACCAGCTCTAATCACTAAATGATGAGCAAACATTAACATTAAAGCACACCACACGCCATTACTTCCCATTCTACAGGTGAGTGCGACACATCATGAACCTGCTCAGGCGTGTGGTCATCTGCTTCCACTTCCCTGGACTCTCACACTTCCCCTTCAGGGCCCAGATGCACAGACAGACAGACAGACAGACAGACAGACAGACAGACAGACAGACAGACGCACCTGGTGCAGCAAATCGATGCGCAAAGGGGCCCCGAACGGCACGTCGTCCCCAGACGGGTAGGGGGAGTAAGGGTCACCCGGGGGCAGCGAGGTGGTGATGATGAGCTGCTCGGTGCGGAAGAAGGGCCCAAAGTGGGTGTCGAAGTAGTCCTTCTCCTGGCGCGCCTGGCTGCCCGGCGACGACCACAGCTCCACGGGGTCGGTGGTGATGCGCATGTGGTAGAGCCCGGCCGAGCAGGCCGACACCAGCACCAGGCCGCACAGCATCACCGGCAGCGGCCGCTCCACGCAGAGGGAGCCCCAGCGCGTGAAGGCCAGCCGCAGGGCGTTCTCGAAGCGCTCGCCCAGAGTCTCGCCGCACGACGCCTCCGACGCTGCAGGAGAAGAGCAGGGGGAGAAGAGGGGAGAGAAGAGGTGAGGTAGAGGCGTGAGTCACATGGAGAAATAGAGACTGGAACAGGCTGAAGCATAGCGTATAGCGTTTTTTTATTGGCTTCTGAACGATGAGGGTAGCACCACTGTTGTTACGTGTTGTACCAAGAAGAAAAACAAAGTCTGTAATCTAGAATAGGTAACAAGGAGGGAAACAGATGAGAGTCTCTCGACATTCTGAAACTACACACAGCAAAAGAAAGACAAACACAGAGGAGACGGACCAGGACACACATCACTCTATAAACCGCTTCACTTCACCGGACCAAGTCATTCATCAGCCACCCCTCTAATGCTGACCACCTCAGCCTGCTAACACCCTCATGACTTCAATCTGGTGACAGGGAGTGGAATAATATGGCCGCCATGGTCTACAAGAAAGTTTCCGTCACGTCTTAGAGGTTTGTGACTGAGAGGAACGGAAAAGGGGGGGGGGGGGGGTTTGTGGAGTCAGGGGAGAGAAAAGGGGAAGTGATCTCCTAAGTGGTCTCCTAAGCTTGGGAGAGCCCTTATGAAATTAGCATGGGTAGTAAGAGAAAACATGAGAGAGTTAAAGGAAAGGAGTAATCTGTGGGAAATGAAGACACCAAACTTCCCCTCACAAGAAGGGGGGAACTTGATAGGACGTATTTATGAAAAGCACATCTTTGCACTAATTTGCATAAATGCAAATGTTGACTGGCCTAACTTGCACACAGACTCTGAGGAGAAAACCCAACTCCCCTGAAAAAAAAAAAAAAAAACACTATCCCAACTCAACAAAAGGAAAGCAAAACATTGTGAGATGTGTTTTTATCTCATTTACAAAGAACCACCTACTAGCTTATAAAAAACCCGAGGACGGGAAAGGACGGCCGAGGTAAAAGAAATGATAACTCACCTAAATCCCCGGCATCGCTGTTGAGTGAATGAGGATTGTTGCTGCCAAGGATGGGGCCATACTCTGACATGATGGTCCTTTTCCTTTAAAGAGACCACAACCAACACACAGAACTATTTCAACACAGTGGGATGTACAGAATCAGCAAAAACAGACTTAGCAAACCAGTGGAGTGTGTGTGTGTGTGTGTGTGTGTGTGTGTGTGTGAGGTCACCCACCTGTAGCACCAGGCTCCCAGCACACCTCCGATGAAGACCAGGAGGAAGACGCTGTAGGAGATCCACATGATGACGTTCATGGCGTCCAGGCCCAGGATGGTCCAGGGAGGGGGCAGCGGCGGGGGCACGGGTGTGGGGCCGCAGGCCTGGCTGCAGTCCTGGCAGGAGCAGGACCCCGAGCCGTCGTCCAGGCCCTCGGTGCAGGCGAACGTGCGGTTGTTCATGGGGTTCATGCCAGCTGTGGGGGTGTCTGTGGAGAAGGGCCAGGCACCGCGCGTCAACTCAGGCGGGATGAGGGGGGGTTCGGGGTGAAGGGAGGTCAACTCAAAACAAGCTGGGTAAAGGTTATCCGTGAAATTTGGAACAGGGGAGGCTGCTTTCAGTGAGTAACCAAGATTACAGGACTGAGCTCGCATAGATAGAGGAGAACTTTGGACAAAAGCATCTGCTAAATGACTAAATGTAAATGTAAATGTAATGTAGAACTCTGCTAGTACTTGTGTAGTATTGCCACAAGTCACAATGCCATTACTTCCTGTTCAGGAATTTCTCCAACAGGCCAAACAGGTCTCAGGTTTCATCCTTTAGCCAATAGAAGGTTTCTCTGCTAATGACTGGCGTGTCGAGGTGCTAACAGCCTCAAGATAATGGATTGCATTTTAAAAGTGACTTGGGGGAAAAGCATGCACAAAAATGAATCAATGCAAATGTCATACAAACAAGTCTGACTTTCAGCATGGGAGTTTCTGCAGTCTGTACCTGACAAAACAGGGTCAATGGCGAAGGGAGTCTGTCCATTTTCGATGTTAAACATGTACTGGATCCAGTTGGTGGGGGTGCACTCACTGGCTTCCTTCCCGCAGAGCAGAGAGAGGGCCTTCACGTTGCTGGAAGGAGCCTGCACATCCCGGCACGCATTGTACATAGCTGCAGGACGTCAGGCAAACAACAGGGCAAGAGACAAGATTGGGTAGGCAGGCTAAAGGCTTCTAGACAAGGCACATACACAAGTAATAACACATTCAAATGATTTCCACGTCTCCTTTCTGGAATTTATGTTCAATGACGAGAGAAGACACGTGTAAGTGTCAAGTGTAAGTACGGGTGTACGTTCTATTCTGTATTTCTTGCGATGCGCTGTCCTCAGCACAAGGCTGCCGACTGACTGTTCATCAGCCGGAGCAGACTTGGCCTCGGGGTGTATGGCCACGTGCTCTGACCCGAGCCCCTCACCATTGGCGAAGGTCAGGCCAATGTAGTAGGAGACCGTGACCACGTTGGTGCCGTTGAAGCCCGTGCCGTTGAGGAAGTCACTCTGTCTGGGACTGCACGTGAGCTCACAGAAGAAGTTCATCAGATTCTGGAAGCATGCTGGACACCTGAGGAACACACGCAAAACACCTTGATACAGGTACCTGATGCACACGACCTCTGCTGACGATCACACCAGCTTTTGCTGCACCAAGGCACCGTGGGTTATAATAGGAGGTCAATGCCCTGTTCGTGAGGTTTCAATCGGAAAGTCAGATATGGTCTAATTCACAACACCAGTCATTAAAAGGTCAATAAAAGGTCCTTAAAATCTTGATTGTTAAAGTGATGGCCTAAATTAAAAATAGAACAATTTATTCAGCATCTACATCAGTAAACAACCTATCAGTCATTGCCTAGAGTAACAGTTTTGTACACCCAGTCATATGTTTGACTGAACCATAGAACTGAAACAGCAGAACCACAGATTCCCAAAATGTAAATAAATGTGTAAAAAGAAACGTCCTCCCTGGAGAACCTGAACACACATTCCTCACACCCCCTGGTGCATTCCCATCAGTTCCCATGGTCATCTAAGATGGGCGCGGTCAGAGCAGGTACCTGGAGAGAAACTGCAGAGGCACCTGCAGGCTGGCCTTCAGTGTCCGCAGCTGCTGAACGTCACAGCACACACTCCGGTTCTCATAGTCAAAGCCTGGACACAACTCCTAAACACAAACACAAACAAACACAAACACAAAATCATGATCCACCTGATCTTAAAAGCAACTAACCTTCCTCTTGACAAGCAAATTGAGTTTTGTTTGACTGATTGGCCTTTTGTTTGCATTTACATTTAATCAGTTCAAAATGACTATGCCTAGTTCATCATGAAAATCAAAGAAAGACACAAAAAAAAAAGGCTGAAGGAACTTTTGTGCATAGTTGTACAGATAGGTCTCTGCGTCTGGCTAATATTGCCTTTAAATGTAACGCATTGCTGAGGGTACACGATCATCCAGCCCCTTACCCTTAGCAGCGGGTGGCCTTCCTCTGGTAGGGGAATGGCGGGGCCAGTGTAGTTGCAGTTGTACTTCTTCTCTGGAACAGCCATGGACTGCCCGCACTCGCCATACCACACACAGTGCTGTGCTTCCACCTGAGAGGAAGAGCGGGAAATCAGAGAGGAAACTTGAATCGTTTTGGGGGGGGGGGGGGGGGGGACGACAAGCCTGCAGTTTGACACAAGCAGGGGTCTGTAGGTAGATCGCAGCTCACAGACAACACAGGATTCTCGGTTTTCATCAGCACGAATGAGACGAGGACAGCCATGAGATTCTGCCCGTGGCTCAGTTAGCCTTGACCTGCTGAATTTTGAAACCTTGTGAAACCTCTCCTCTCTGCCAGAAACTTGTTCACACAATCCTAGCCTCAGCTGAACCATTGACTCAACAGAAACATTGCCTCAACAGAACTGTAACCTCAACCGAATCATTGCTTCAACATAACCTCCACAGGACTGTTAGAAGAAGAAAGAAAAGAAAAAAAGAAAAAAAAAAACCTGACCGCAGTTCCTCAGCCTCTGCAGGGGGCTCCTTCCCACAGATGCAGTACCATGTGTCACATGTGTGTCAAAAATATATTCCTACTGCCCTTCCTCTTACATGCCCTTCCTCTTTCCATTTTTGTCCTTTCTGCTAAGGGACAACTCCGTTAACTTAACGACATAACACAAATTCAGTGCTGGAGACTGCGAGTACCTTAGGCTTAGGAGGTTCTCCATGCAGTAGGACCAATTCAAAACAAACCTGTTTGCCTCACTACAATGGCTTCCCAGGTGACTGTAGTCGGTACCTTCGGCAAAAAGAGATGTGGACACAGCGTCAGTTAATTTGAAAAATGATAGATATTTGATATGTTTGCGTACGTGCTTGACATGCTGCCCTCACTGATAGGCTGTGCATAATGGCCCTGTGTCTGAGTGGATTCCACTTTCAGGGATGGAATGCTATTCACAGACCGCAGCACCACCGCAAGATAAAGATTTGCCATTCTTCTGTGTAAAAGCATTGAAGCCTAGGCCTACCTTAGATAATAACAACAAGCAAGGGGCAAAATGGGAGAAAGTGTGGCATTCTTACTTGAAATTCCCAATAAGAATGGCCAGCGGTATTAATCTTGGCTTTGGTGAACACAGTCTACAACATACATCCATCAGGCTTGGTTAAGCTTGCAGAACCACAGCATGTCTGCAGCCTCAGTTTCCACATGCGATGTCTTTCCGTAATGCTCACTGTTAAATAAAATAAATAAACTAGACTGAACTAAGCTAATGTCAGATTTTGTGTCTAAGCAAAACATATTCATACCATTGTACTGCAATGCTCTCCTAGCTGGCCTTTCCAAAGTCAACTAGACAGCTATAGCTAATTCAGAATGCTATAGCTAGAATTTTAACAAAAACTAAGAACAGAGAGTACTCCAACTCTTGGGTCTTTGTTCCCAGTCAGACACATAGGTAATTACATACTGTCTATAAGTCACAAAATGATCTGGGCCCTAAATGTATCTCTGAAATGTGGCTGAATATAAATCTGGTAGGGTTGAAACTAAACAAGGTGAAATGACATTTAGCCATTATGCTTCCCACTGCTGAAACCATCTCCCCATGGAGATCAGATCTGCCCCATCTGTAACCCAGCTAAAACTAGCTTATTTTTCCACTGCCTTCAATGAATCAGTTGACTGTGTGCGTTTATTAAGTAAATGCTTTATAGCGTTAGGATTTATTTATTTATTAAAACTCTTAATTGTTTTTACATTTACATGTTTTATCTTGGCACTGCTGTTTATTTTATATTTCCTATTGTCAAAGTTTTAAGCGTCTTAAAGTCTCTTAAGCTTACCTCTGTGTATGATAATGTTCTATATAAATGAACTTGAACAGGCAATCACTGGCCAGCAGTGGGTGACACCTCTGTTGCCAGCTGCCTGGAACATTCCTGACTCATCAACTTTCAGCCAGAACCTGACCACAAACCTATATGGAGAAAAGGAACCTACACAATTCCTCAACTTCTGCCCCATCTTTTTTACAGCTCAAACATGGGCGGCATCCAATGAACAGGAAGCTATAAGTGGAGCTTATGGGTAAGTCATTGCTTATATCAAAGACTGTTGCATGTTGCATGTAGTGCAAATCTCAGTTGCCATGCAACCTTGCCCCTTAAAGTTAGTCCCGTCGAACAATGCAAAGCACGTGACGGGACTGACTACTCTGCGATGCAATTCCAACCCACGGGGGAAGTCTTCGCTCTAAATGTGACAGCTCAGCCACTGCCGATGACTAAGTCACATCATGTCCTTTTTGCTTGACATGTCCTTCGGAATCTCTTTAGACTAGGACCAGATTTGTAATGTTAATCCCCGATAAGGCACCACATCGGGAGCACAAAAGAATGTAGGGTTGATGTGTTTACCCTTTTGAGTTCGTCAGCCGGCTGCACCCGGCTGTTTGACAAGATTGACAAGAATACATTGATTGTTTCAATGTCGCTGATGACATAATCAACCTGACAAACTCGGAGGGCAAACCCGACCCATTTCCAAGCGCGGTACAAATAATATGTAGCCAGTCTCGGTAAACAGTGACTACAGAAAGGAATATAGTTTCAGCACAGCGATGCTCACCCCGAGCAGACTGGCGCATCATGCGCATTGATTATCCTTTACCCCTATTCACACACACCTTTTTTAGTATTAATACAGAACAATAGCCATAACAACTAGTTGGCTAACGACCGAGCACTGGAACTTTCTTGTTACAACAACGGCATTGACCGCTCAATGAGTATCTGATTTAAGAAATAAACAACACTGAGCCAGCTTTCTAAGCAACTCACATGATTGGATGTCCTTTCAGCATGACTGAATAGCATGAATAATTAACGTTAGACAGCGAGCTTGGATGTTTGACAACATTATGAACATTAAGTTACAACAGACAATTTCAATAAACATTTATTTTCTTTTACCTGCAACCCACAACCCCCTTTAAAAAACGAAAACACAAGCATAATTAAAGTGGTAAGTGACATAGATAGCTATTGTTAGTATTTCGTTAAGTAACATTAAAACAGTGCATCCTCTGATATATCGCTCTCTGATGTGTGAATCTGACGATCGTGCCAAATGTCAAATACATCTTAGGTTAGCGTATTAGCATTTCCAAAGTTGTATACAAAATAAGTAATAGACAAACTTACCCACTGATGCGTCCCTGACAACACAATAATTAGTGATAGCAAGAAGATACTGTGCTTTTCCACGGAAAGCCCCATGTCATCTAGAAGGTAACTTCACCAGAAGAGTAGCCTCTTTGGGCTGGGCTGAGGTTTCAACATAGACAGTGGAAGTGTGTTATCGGCGTTTTCTATTTCCTGTTATCAAGCTCACATATCTTCTTCTCTTTGCTTCATGCCGAAATAAATGGAACAGTTCTCGACTGCCCCCATCTGCATCGGAATATACAATGCAGTCATTGAAAGGCGAAGCAAGAATTTTCAGGGAATAAAACTATTGAAAATACAAGAATGAATACAAGAAATGAATAGACATCAAGAGAAACCGAAAATTGCCTGTTCCAAAATGAAGGGCCGTGCATTGAAACAGCGTACTTGATCTTTAGTAAAATTAGTAAGTAGCCCAATGTGTGCAGGCCTACTGTTCCATATACGAATATAGGTGAATTTGGGTCAATATATATGAACATATCCAAATGGCCACTTACCTTTAATGCTCCATAACAATTTAACAAATATTTAAGAAACCTTTTCATAAAATTGTCAACTGAGCCTAACTCTCATCTACTTGTCAACTAACCTTGAAATGCTTTTTTGTCAGCAAAGGGTCGACAGGTTGGTTCCTTTTCATAATACACTTCAACAGAAATCCTGTATCTGTACCTGTTTTAATGTGTGTTGCCCTAGTTTGGGGAAACTATGTTTTGGAATCTGTGGCCTACTTCTGACCTGACTTTAGCCTGACACAATCTGACAAACTGTGTTAGGCACCTCATGAAAGATCAATCCATACACTGTAAAAGGCTGTCAGATCGTCTATCTTCTAAGCTGGTGCTAGTTAGCTAGATTGTGTCAGAGATATGAAGCTGATTAACCTAACTTATCTGCCATGGGCCAATGTCCATATAGGATTTTGCCTGGATTTTATAATAGGTGGTATGAATGGCAATAAAACAGCAAACTCTAAGCCCCACCGTGGGGTGTGGGGGGTAAATTCTCCTGTGTTGCGGTACTGAGGATGAACAAATGTAAACAGCGCAGCAGAAGGGAAACTGGAAAGGTTAGAATGATGAATCACAGATTGAGCGGATGAGTGGTAAGGACCCGTTGCTGTCTAGGATGAACTACAGAATGGAAAGTTATGCAACAGCATAGAACATCTGATCATCCATTAGAAAATGTGTCATCATTGTTTTATCAGTCTTTTCCATACCCAGCTTACTCATCACAGTGTGATATGATTGTAGTGAAGTGGTGAAGTGACACACCTGTACACACACATAGCTGTAGCTATGCTCAGATGGCATTTGGGGAATCCTTGAGAGGCTTTGTGGACTCTGGGCAGTCCATGACTGGTATAAAGGGATTGGTGCTGGTGAAGTATTGTTGATATAGCCGAAAACACAAAGCTGAGTTGAAAAAGTGGCTGATTTGTGAAGTGAAAGAGTGAGCGGAAGCTTCCTACAGAGTGACATTTGTGTGCAAATTCTGTCAATGGGATTCAAGGTCAGAGTTATAGATGAAAAAGCATTCCTTTCATTTCTTTTTCACACACTGTAGCAACAAACACTGGTGAAGAGGTTCTGTCCTTGTGATAAAGGTATTTTGAATCAATGGAGCAGAATTGGAACAAAAGAAGGACTTAAAAGGACTTAAGGGATTGGACTTAAAGAAGAGGGTAATTTTTTTTGAAAACGTATCCTTTTTTTGTGGATGTAAACGGTCTGCAAATGGTCTCGATGGAATTCCTTCCTTTGTTACATGATGATGCAATCTCATAACACAATCCTTATTGCCCAGTGACAATGTTATTCCCTGACGAGCTGACTAATCAGAGCACACAATGAGGGGTGGCAGGGGTTGGTTTCAAGACAGGAGCTCTTACCAAGCGTTTCATGCAGTGGGTGAATAGAGATGTTCAGTATGAGCAACATAATGTGTTTTTGGATCATTGAAGCATGTGACTTGTTCTAGTGCAAAGTCTGTTGTACAGCATGTTTCCTGTGGTACCCTAGATACTGTAGCCTACACGGTGCATATGTGTGGGATGAAGACAAGACAAAAGGTTCAATAAAAAACTTTATACTTTATTTTAATTCGCGTTTGAAATTAATAATTACAGCTCAGCTCAGTTCCAACAAAACTGTTGAAATTGATGATTTGCTTGGATCCAGCTTGGGTAGACGCAGTTGTTCATGATCAGATAAAATCAGGATTTAAAAAAATATATTGACAACTTTTGTATGAGCTTTTGGATGCATAACTCTATAACTCAGAACTATGCAAATGTGCACCATATCTTTTCTTATGTCATATGTCAAACTGACTCTTGCATTGCCCAATTTGAATTTTTAACAAAAAAAGTGACAACCTGAAGTGAGCTCAATACTGGCTTTGATATGAAAAAGTTAGCAAAAGGAAGTACACATACTGTAAATGACCCTATGCATTGTTTCATGTTGGAATGAATGACAAAGAATGAATGAAGAAGTGATCTTATATAGTTGCCAAGTCTCCAGCATCAGACAAAGACTTACACAAGTACCATGTATATCTTAGTGTTTGTCTATACAACATTCAAAAAGCATCTATTTACAGCTACACAATGACTTTTCACGTAAGTACCGACGATATGTGAGAGCCTTGCTCCTGCCAATAAAATGGCCTTTTCATTCACAGTAAAGAAAAGAAATATCTGCCAAGTTTTATATAAAGGTTCTCTTAACTCACATTTGAATGCATCACAATATATAAACTATAGTTGTCAATATTTCTCAGAGTTTGTTAATGCTTTATTAATGTTCACTTATGAACTGAATAATGGTAGTTAAGTAATCCTGAATGTACTGTATTAGTTGACCTAAACAAATCATAAACTTCAGGATTTAACAATATGCTTTACTATCAAGAAGTGAATAATTCATGTTTTGTTCATTTTAACTCAGTTGAGGGAACTATCGGTGAAATATATATATTTGAATTCTTCAACCAGCTTTAGTCATTAGAGCCTCACCACTAAGTTAAACAGAATGGTCACTGGGAAAAACAGTGTATATTTAGATATTACAATGAGTTCTATATACATGTTATATTTATGTGCAGCTACAAAAGCTCTGAAAGTTCTTTGGGTGCCGTAGTTTCACTCCTAAACTGACCAGACCATCAGCATCCTGGAACACAAGTTCATGGTCTTTGTGTGGCAACAAGTCGGAGTCGTACAGAGAAGTTTCGCTAGTTCACCGAAGCACTGGTCAGCATTCAAAGAAAGCAAGGCTCCTCCTCCTTCACAAAGTCTGGTGAACCAACGTCTTGGCGTGCCCAGTCCGAGCAGGCTCTGGACAGCCACCAGCATTATATCCAGACCAGTCATTTCCCCACAAAATCTGGGAGCCAAGCCACATGCTTGTTCTTCCCCCGTCCATCTGTGAGAGAGAGCGCGGCATGGCGCTAGTGGACCTCCAGGGGGCCGGCTAAGCCCAGGTACTCTACGTTCTCAGCCGCGGGGAGATGATGTCCGTTCAGCTTGGGCTTGACCGCCAGCGGGAAGAAGTCCTGCTGGTAGTCTGGGTTGTCCATGCTGTTCTGCGGGTTAAACTGCGACTGGCCAATGAGGGCGCTGCTACTGGAGGAGAGAGAGAGCAGGCCGTTCTGGGAGGTGTTGAGATACTCAGGGGCCACGGGGGTGGTGGTGGTGGTGGTGGTGGTGGCCCCTGCTGGCTCCTTGAAGCAGTTGAGATACTCCTCCTCTGTCTCGTCGAGTGCCTCTATGGAGTGGACGCTGCGAGGGGGCCCCGGGTGCTGGTAGTTTGGGTTGGCCATGTCTGACGTGCTGCCACCATTCTGGTTCATATATTCTGCAGCACAGAAGATATAACATAAGACACTGTATTTGACTTGCATTTCACCAAAAATACATTAAATTAAATACATATATTAAATAACAGATTTGAGACTTTTAGATTTCATGAGCAGGAATAAGACCAAAACATTTTAATAACTTTAATCCTAATAGTTAGGCACAAGCCCCACGCAGCACAGACTGTAACTTGCAGAGCACAACAATGAATTCAATAAATGTCCACTAGAGGCTGCTATTTCACCAAAGACAGCAGAGGGATTTGCAAAAGAAACAAATGTATTTCACGTGATAAACAAATTCACCAAAAGGGAATGAGCAGCTCAAGACAACTTCTCATCATGCACTCCTTTTCAGTGGTGGCCTGAGCTGAGTGACACGTGCTTTTGGTAATGACTTCAGTGACACTTGCCTGGAGCCGGCTGGAAGTCTCCATCCAGGAATCGGTCGGTGGGGTCGGGGATGTAACGCAACACCAGGCTGTTCTCCCTGGCTGGCAAGGCATGCTGCAGGAAATCAGACCAGGTGACTCAGGCGCTCAAATGCGTCATCTGACAACTCGTGTTGATAATATGCTAACATGCATGACCAGAATGTTACACTGAAACCACGTTGTGCAAGACGTGCAAATGATTTACGTGTCACTTCAGAGCGGCACTGAATCTCCAGACACACCTATTATTATAAATGCAGTCTTTGTATGTGAGTGTATGTTAAAGTGGTTAATGTCTTCCTCTTGAATCACAGGCTGTCTATGCACCCTGAGTACCACCAACCCCTTGTGACGAAAGAGTGAGGATCTTCCTGTTTCTGAATGAGATCAACATGACTGCATACCACTACAGGCAGGTCCCTGTGGGGTGGATAGTCTCTGACAGTGCTGTCATGGTCCACTTACCCCATTCCTGTTGTGGCACGTCTCAATGCTGCTGTTCAGGCTCTGTGACAAGAGAGACAGGTAAAGTCATGTTCACGGACCCTTTGGCTTTGCATGTCGGTGCACTCTATGCACAACCCAGCTCAGAGCAAATGCACTTCATGTCAGCGGGAGTAAACAGCACACATAGCTACATTTCACACCGCCCAAGAGGAATTTTCAGGGCGGGTTATTTACTGTAACGCACTGCAAGAAATCATACCAGACAGTTCCCGAGACACCATGAGGTACAAGGAAATACGCTCCCCATAAAATGAAAGGCATAAATTAATGAACATTCAAAAAATGCATTTGATTTTGAGGTTGTTAAAAGTGTGGGCACAACACCTTGTATTGTTTATAATGGCATGCAATACCAGTCATATGTGTGTGTTTCCATGTTCAAAACACTGTCCACACCCTAAATAACCTCCTTCCTCAAAGGCAGCAGCACCAGCTCCCAACCCTTCCTCCAAACAAGACAGCACGGCGCTTCCAGAAGTGAGTTAAACAAGCTGAAAAGACCGCCATCTGTCAGACGCTCTCCAGCCTTAAATGGCCATATCCCAGTGACAGCGTTATATAATTTGGGCCCCTTTTTTTACTTCGAGCTGCGGCGCTGTTTCTGCCAAGAACGAGAGAACGGCAGAAAAAAAAAAACCTAGGCCTGTGAAGGCAATCAAAGTTGAAAGGCAGCAGAGTTCTCCTGCGCTCAGCAGTGGGCGGGGAGCCAGGAGGAGAGGGGAGAGGACCTCGCAGCCCTCTGAACCCTTTCACAGACACGCGTGCTTCTCTCCCATCAAAACAGCTATTAATCAGGGGCACCTGGGAGGAAGCGTGGGCGTCAGCTGGAACCGACGCAGAGAGATGAGTGGAACCTTTTGATTTTTTTTCGGAACATCATATCACATCACAACAGGAAGTGGAGCAACTACCGAGGCCAGGATAAGGGGGAAGCCAGGTATTGCGATCCACACCTCTGCGAAGGTGCTCTCCTGCTCCACCGATATGTCACTGAGTCTGCAGAAGAGCCCTCTAGACTCCATATGCCGTGCTCTTCTAAAGTTGCCATTTTAATACTAAACAACGTCAACATCATTCAGATGTCTGCAGTGCCTTCCCAAACCCAACATCTTGTGATCAAATGTGAGAGTGATCAACTATCATGCTTGTCTGTGGTGGTTTGCCATGCTGCCTAGGTGGTGTGTCCCTCTGGCCTTAGCTCGGCTAACTCACCACGGAGTGCAGGAGCTGGGTGCGGGAGGTGCAGGGGCTGCTGAAGAAGCTGCGGTTGGGTACCAGGTACTCGTCTGCGTCCACAGCGTCCTCCATGTCCACGCCGCTGATCAGGCTGCGGTAGTACTTGCCATCGTTGGGACTGGGCAGATGCATCCGATCATCCCCCTGGATGAAAAAAAACAAAACAAAAGCAAACTCGTGTTATGCGTGGGGTTGGAGAGGAAATGTAATTTACAGTTAGGGTTGGGCAGGGGTCATGGGCAACAAGAATTACTACAGGTCAAACTCATTAATTACACAGAGGGTCGACATCAGGAATGTTATGAAGACCATAAAAGGGGAAAAGGTTATGCGTTGTTAAGAGAGTCATGTTCAAGGAAGTGGGTCATAACGTTCATGTTCATTTTGACCGGCGTTGACGACCGGACCGTCCCAGTGAGGCATGCGCCCCCCGTGGAACCCTCACCTGAATGACCAGGTAGCGCGAGGGGTCCCGGGCCATCTTGGTGAACTCGGCGATGAGCTCCCTGAAGCGCGGCCTGCTGTCGGCATCAATCATCCAGCCTGTTGAGGAAGAGAGGGGAGACAGATAGGCGTGATTGAACGGGCACGGGATGAGAGCGGGAGAGGGCAAGGGCAAGGCCACCGTAACTCATATGGCAGCTCCGGAGGGACTCTGCGTCGCTCACATTTCACCATGATCATGTAGACATCAATGGTGCAGATGGGGGGCTGGGGTAACCTCTCGCCCTTCTCCAGCACTCCCGCAATCTCACTGGCCGGTATGCCGTCATAGGGCTTGGTCCCGAAGGTCATAAGCTCCCACACCGTCACACCTGCAGAAACAGGATAGCGGTATTGTAAACACTACTGATTGAATGCCACTTAGATGTTTGAACTGGGATTAAGATGATTAGGGATTTAATGGTTGCCTACCGTAGCTCCAAACATCACTCTGGTGAGTGTAGGTCCTATGAAGTATGGACTCAAGAGCCATCCATTTTATGGGAACCTATAGATAAACAGACCATTTTCACAAGTGTATTGGATGAGGTGTATGGAAATCATGATAAGACAGGAGACATCAAGTCAATTCCATTTGTAATAATACAGGGATGATGATGCATACTTGCTGTAACATTGGTCTCCTAAAACCATATGCAATCTTTAAAAACTGAAATACTCAAATACAACTGAATCTCCTCTGCTCCTTAAAACCACATACTGAAGAACAAACCTTTCCTCCATCTGCATGGTACTCTTTCTCATCCGCATTAAGGAGCTTGGCCAGGCCAAAGTCTGTGATCTTGACATGCTGTGGGGTCTTCACCAAGACATTTCTTGCTGCCAAGTCACGGTGAACCAAGTGACGGTCCTCAAGATAGTTCATTCCCTGCAGTTGACAGACAAGTCCAGACGTGACCGCGTGCAACCTCAGGTTAATGTTAGTCTCCGGGGCCAGCATTAAGCATCATCAGGAACCCCTTAGGCAGGGGAACAGATGACGCACAGAGGCAGGAGGATTTTCTGTCTCTCATCTACAGCAGCTTGGCTGTTGTTTTTAAACACAAATGATTTTCTCTGTGTGCGAGGTGAAACACTTGACTCCCCGGAGTCCCTGCCAGCTACATAACATCAGCATGAAGGTGTGAATTTGATTCGTGTGTGAGAGATTTTCGCGTGTTTGTTTTTACCTTGGCGATCTGCACGCACCAGTTGAGCAGGTACTGGGAGCCGATGTTGTCCTTGTGCTCCTTGACGTAGTCCAGCAGGCAGCCGTAGGGCATGAGCTGGGTGATGAGCTGCACCGTCGAGGTCAGGCAGATACCCAGCAGCCGGCACACGTGGGGGTGCTCCACGCTGGCCATCACATACGCCTCCTATGTGTACACACACCACCGACCGCACGCACACACACCACCGACCGCACGCACACACACACACACACACACACACACACATGCACACACACACACACACACACACACACACACGCACGCACGCACACACACACACACACACACACACACACACATGCATACACACACATGCATACACACACACACACACACACACACACACACACACACACACACACACACACACACACACACACACAAACACACACACACACACACACACACACACACACACACGCACACACATGCACACACACACATGCATTGGGAAGAATGATGGTTACAACAGATTCTTTCATGCTAATGCTGAACCTTATTGCAATGTAGTTATTATGTACCAATGATAGCAAGATCCTGGCATAGCTCTAAGCCAATCAGGGGAAGACATAGAGAGTATAGCGCGACACACATAAAAACAAACCTCCTCTGCATATTTATTCATCAGTTTCCTATCAAATGCTGTTTTGTCAGATGAGACAGGGGTGTTTACATGTGCTCGATGTCTTAAAAGAAATACAAACTAAATGTCTACGGAAACAGGGCTTTAATTAAACTGAATTTGTTTGATTTTTCCCTTTTTTTCTATTTTTGTTTTTAAGATAAAGAGGAAACACTCCTCCATCCGCCCGTAGGAACGCATTCCACCTAAGGGAACTCAAGATTACAGCATGAACTCATTCGCTCGTTTCCAAAAGCTACGAAATTCTCTGGAGCAGATACAGAAATATGTCGGGGCGCTCTGGACAGCGGATATTGCGGTGGCTTGTTTTCCGGGCCTCGTTGACCCTGCTTTCATGAGTCCCCAGCTGCGGCGTGCTGGAGCCCCTCCGTGATGGAGAGCACAGTCCAGACACTACTGCTCAACCACAGCCATTTCTCACAACACGGAGGGGGGCAATGCGCCCCAAACTCAATGCTTCACCCCACCACAGTTCATTTCCTCAAGCATCCTAATCATGTGTTTAATCCAGTGTCCCTGTGTATCACATCAGTTTGCCTCAGGCCATGATAATGTGATGTTATATAGCAATGTTAACATGTACATAAATGCAATATTATACTATATAATGAGATATTTCAGACTGTACTGTAATTGAAATTCGGTTTTTTTAATTGCTGTGTTAAACTTTGGACTGGTCAATTTGATAGCTTTGCGTCAGTCTGTATAAAAAAAAGTTGTTCTGTTCTTTTAGAGAAACTCACATCCAAGATCTCCTTGTTGGCCTTGGGGGAAGTGGCCTCTCGTAAGACTTTGATGGCAACCGGAATCTTCACACCCTCCCCCTCAGGAACCCACAGACCCTGCAAAGATAAACGACTCTTTGGACAAACTGCGCACACCATAATAGCCTGTTGGCTCATAATCCAATAATAGCCACCCATAATACAGTAGTTCTGTCACTTTTTCCATCACTTCAAGTCGCCTACTTGAGTGGAGAGAATACGCTGCACAACAGACAAAAGATGCTTAGATACATCATGCTTGGAAGTCTACTGACCTTATACACAGTACCAAAAGCTCCTGACCCAAGCACTTTGATTTTCTTGAACTCAGTCTCTTTGAGGATTCGCAGCAAAGCCTGGTTGGGCGTCTCTCCACTAGGTGTCAGGGGCTCCACTAACTGAAAAGACAAAGTTGAACCTGTATCTTAACCATGAGCAATTAGTGCTAGTGAGAGACAGAAGGTAGAAAATCAAACCAGCTCAATCCAGCCAAACATCTCAGAACTACAAGCACATGTTCCATACAGAAACATTTGCTCCTTTTTTACCATATCTTACTGTGCAGAACTATGATGCCAAAAGACCTGCTCATCAATTCAGATAAATGTATCTTTATTTATACAGCACTGTATGTTTATCTTATATTATTTATGTAGTGCCATTAACAATTTACATTGCCTCAAGGAAAGCACAACAACTTCAGTGGTGCTAATGTTTCCCACCTCTCTCTCCTGCAGCAGTCGGCGGAGTGTTCTCTTCCTCTTGATGTGGCGTCTGCGCAGAACCACAAACACAGCCAGTGCCAGAATGACAGACGCCAGCAAGCCACCGACCACCCCGGCGGCCACCATCGACAGGCTGGAGTGGCTGAAAAATCACCCAGAACGGCTTTGTGAATTCTCTCTGTACTTCGTACCACAGCAGAATATCTCCTCAATACAGTGGCATTGTACCTCAATGGGTATTTGCTCTGCAGTGTTCAAACCCTGGTCATTTTGTGAACAAAATTAAGAATTCTATAGTATCTACCCAAAGAAACCAGTAGCTCTGTAAATGTAAATATAAGAATCCCTTACATTCTGTAGTCTTTGCAGTCTTTCAGCTTTGGACCTGTACATCTGAAAAAATAAGTAACATATTTAGATAAAATAATCAGTCAAATGAAGTCAAAGGTGTCCAACATTTTTAGAAATGTTGCATTTGGCATCTAATGCTCTTATGTGAGCAGGTTAAGTATACCCTTGGGTGCAGTTATTGTGGCATGGCTGACACACCCCTTCTGTGTCAGCGAATTTCCAAATGCTGGAGCCATCTTCTGTGGGCACACCACGAGGACACCGCTGGACACAGTGAATGCCGTCTTTAAAGTTGGCACATTCCATACACTGGTCAGTACCCTGAAAGACATCAAATCCATCTGGTGTCACATCAAAACCAATATTTCACAAGGACATATATTTGAGATTGAGACACCAACATGACACATTATTTTACATACTGGAGTTCATTTCACTGTATTTCATCGCTGGTTGCCATACTGACATATATTCTATACATATACTCAGACACACAGATGTATGTGGGCGAAGTGTTGCTAATAAAATACCAGGGCATAGTCTGTGTCAGAAGCTCAGTATGCATACTGCACTGTGTACTTACGGGTCCAGTGCAGGTCAGGGACCCGTTCAGAGGCCTACACTCCGAGTCACACTGCAAACAAGTCCTGTTCACCTCAGATTCCCGTGGTTCTCTGTGAAAGATATTTCAGAAAGCAATTTTTTTATTCCCATCGTTTTTTTTTTTACACAGAGAGGCCTTCATTCCCACCCATGGATGACCCCAGTCACTCACCCCTCCAGCAGGTTGCAGGAGGCGACGCAGTGCCCGTCACGGATCACGTGCAGGCAGGAGAAGCACATGTCCGGCCCCGGACCCCAGCAACCCTCGGCCGTGCACATCTCGTCACACACGCTGTTCTCTGTGACTTTTAGAGGACAAGAAAAGGACTCGTCAGATTTGCTAGGTGCACTGAGCTCCTGGTGTCTTCTGTCAGACTAGGCAGACTGTGATGCTTTTATCGCAAAGACGTGTCATGGCAGATGCCAATATCAACAGGCAATGTCCAGTTACATCTCATATTACCAAAACACCGGAAATGGTAACATGACACCACCACATTATTGGATACCAACTGTCATGATGGGTAACTTCATATATCTTCCATAACATGTTTATGACATTCTTATGTTAAAGTGTTACCCAGTTGTCTTGTGCTAAACTGTGTGCTGAAGATAAGTATGGTCTTTAGAGAAACAGGTTGAGGTGTTTTTTACCACATATCTCCGGCCTTTTGTTGTCTCTCATGTTGACTTTCTGCGAGTCCAGGTCGAACAGACGCCTCCAGTGCTCTGTGCTGGTGTAGCAGAGGTTTCCGTTCCTCATGATGATCACCTCGCCGTCGCTGATCTCACTCAGGGAGTGCAGGCCCAGGTGAGTTATCTTGGTGTTGATGACAGCGAAACTCACCACCCCCCTGTTCACAAGAGACAGTTGGTTTCAGGACTTCTGGTTTTTCATGGACATGATGGTGCTACTAAAATAATGAAATGCTACAGGCTACTTAACTGATATTAGTGCTGTTTGTCAAATTGGAGGAAGTTTTGAAACACTTTTACATTTTTGACACTACTGTGAACAAGGGCAGAATATACAGTGTGTGGCCTGGCATTTCCTTTGTGCTACAGTCAATCTTTTAAGGGTGACTTACTGTTTCTTTGTTCGCCCACGGATCACCTGTAGGTTTTTAAAGGGGCTTAAGGAGGTCATACTATCGGGCCACTCCTGGATCAACAAGTACCCTTCAGACAAAATCAATTAGGAGACAGTTACAAGATATTGCCATGACATGAATTTTAGCTTCTTGGAGATCATATCATATTGATAGCCTAAAAATCATCAATGCCAGTATATCATATCGTTTGGGAAAATTAGCTTACCAGTGATTTCTCTAACTGACTCAAACATGCTAAGCTTGACAGGATCCAACTTTGGTGTATTTGTATGTGGGTCTCTGAAAATCACAATTAATTATATTTAGGAACACAACACCTTGATACATCAATTCTATACACTTTTAAAATGTATGGGACAAATCAAAGTGATTGGATTATATCTAGGTTTCAGACATACTCCATCAAATCAAAAACATGAGTGGCAATGTTGAGACACGACCTCAACCAAGCCATGTGCCTCACAGACTCACCCGTAAATTGTGGTGTAGAGTATCGCCACATCTCCATTTATTTTGGTGCAGTTTTGAAAGGAGTCAATGTTGCTGGCATTTATCGACAAGATGTCTTTCAGCTTTCCCATTCCGAGGCCATGGCAAACTACAGACACGTGTAAACAATTTCCAATTTTAGGAAACATCTTCTCTCTAATTAGGATTTTAAGATGGCCGACTCCCATCCCGTCCCTTCTCATAATCTAGTGCTCCTACTCTTGGAGATGACATGAGATATGAAGAAGACACTCACACACAGTGGAGGCCATCAGCTTTTTACCTTTGGGACACAAGCCGTCACAGGGCTTACACTTCCTGGCGCCTCCTTCATCTGCCTCGTAGTGTGTGGAGCTGCACGTTCGCACACATGCTCCATGGTCCGTCACGACATAGTTATCTGTAGACGGTATCGAACTGATTAGGTATTAATCATTAAAGTAACAGTATGGAGTTTGGTTCTAGAACTAGCCAACTAACTACCTAAAAGGCATGCAGAAGCCTTGCAAACACCAACATCAGCACAGTTGGCACTGATAGAAGCATACTAGTATGCAAACTGGTGTCTTCTGGGGATGTAGTTGCCAGTGACATGCTGTGAAAGCGTTTCCTATATTTTCGCAGGGTGTTCTGACCCAGGACCACAGAACTACAGAGCGCATAGCCTTGACTGCTAGGGGGAACAACCGGTGTGTTTATCTTTCCTTCACATGACAATACACCATCGAAATTAATTTGAACATGATTGCCTATAAAAACACACCTCAAAAACTGGCAAATTGCTGCACACTATTGCTTTAACAAAATCACAGCATGAGCATATGAGTGAAGCCTTCAAAATCACTTGCACAAGCAGTTACGCAATCACTCTCTATTCAAAGGCACAATGTGATTCTTTGTTATTGTATGCAATTAATTTAACACAATTCTTCTAACATCTACCTGACATCTAACCATAAGTGCATTTTTCAACATGTATTCGAATAAGAAGTAGGATTAGGAACATAGTCCTTAAGGCAACTCAAAACAATGTGGGACTGGTAGTAGAAATCAGAGGTTGCAAAACATGTTCTGAGGTTGTCTGGTGGCAGGGTTCCAAAACACCTGTGTCTATCACTGGTTTGCCATCCGTGTAAGAAATTCAAAGCATAACCTGTGTATGAAGCAAGGTTTTGAGATCTCAGTGTGTTTGAGAGATATTCTCTTGAATTAACTTGCATGCGCACAACCTGTACCTCAATCATTCTCCTGGCCTTGTTCACACTGATTACTTTTTAACCAGGATGACCAGACACTGATCAATGAACACTGACCGGAGGTGCCAGAGGTGACCTGGCAAGCAACCATGTGAAAATTGTGTTGGAGCATTTGACTGAATACCAAAGACAAAAGTCTACAGCACAGCATGACAAATTGTATTTTGGGACATTGAATAGGAATCAAATGAAAAGGAATATTTCAAAAGCGCCTTCCTAGGTTCTCTTCCTAGGCTGACATTTCCTTACGTGGGCATTTTTTCACGCAGGTGGCTCCGAAGCTGTACTTCCCCTTCGGGTTGGGGACCAGCTGGTGCAGATTACTGTCGTAGATGATGGGGCTGGGGCAGGAGTCCTTGCACGTCCCCTCGTCTGAGAAATGTCTGCAAGCCTGCAGGGAAGACAACCGCGGAGCAGCTAGCTTAGTCGTAGAGCTGTAGCCATCTTTTACCCCTGTGTGCTTTCACTTCCACTCATCAAAACCCAATTGCAGAGTCTAGTCTGTGACACCACACTTTACTGGCATCTAAAGTTACACGGTGTGATTCTAGGTGTGAATATGAAATTCTACCACACTATGTGTCTGCTAAATGACTAAACATGAATAAAGAATAGAGCTATTTCAGTGACTTACTGTAAAAGTGAGACTGGGACAACTGAGACTGAAGAGTTTGCAGTGAGAATACATGCAATGCACTACCACTTATAGCTAACTGGTAGCTTAATGCTACCACAATAACTTAATGGATAATGGTTACACAATGATATTACAAGCAGTCCACTTTACAGCAACACAACTGAACATTAAAGCACGGGTCCAAATCATCCTGGCCGGCCAGCATGCATGCATCAGTGCAGCAGTGGAGACACTTAAAAATCGGAGAGATATAAGAGCACATAAGATTTTTCCACAAGCATGCTAAAAATTGTGCTAATTAAAGAGGCACTCGCACAAACAGCTGTTTCAGATTAATGCTTGGAGACGAACGGGTGATCCAGCTCTGGGGCTGGCTGGGAGGCTCACCAGGCAGTCGGTGGGTCGGGGTCCAACGCAGCCCGCGGCGCAGTACTCGTTACAGCAGTCATTGGGCCTGGGCCCCTTACAGCGGCCTGAGCACTGCTCCGCACAAATCACCTTGGTTACTGCAGGAGAGAAAAAAAGCAGAAAGGAAAGGATATGGAGAAGACTGATGTTCACTTGTGGTAGATGAGCTGAAGTCGGCAAGGGGAATGTGACGAGTACTTTCTTTTTTTTTTTTTTAACAAATAACACATTGAAACAACAAGCATGTCGTTTCACAATATCTCCCCACAGGATGCTGTCACACTTTAGGCGATGTTAAAATCACTTACAGATCTGGCAGTTTTGTGGACCTGGAGCCCAGCAAGATCCATTGTAGCAGCCTGGATCACACTTTTTACCTACGAGTAAAACAAATAAAGGTTATGTATCTCACAGTCAATGAGTACCTTTTTCTTGGCCGTAAATAGTTCAGGATGAAGTAAGCCATTGATATCCTCATAAAATCGATTTAACTGAATACAATAATGAACGGGATTTCTTTTAAACTTGAAAAGCTGTCTAAAGCTGCAGTTAACATCATAGGGCTATATGAACACTCACAGTTTTTGTCCTTCCTCTGAGCTGGATACTCCATCCTGGGATTGCTTTTCATGTTGACAATGTCTGCCCACTGTATCGTGTCCACATAGCAGAGATAGTTGTGGGAGAACTTCACACCTCCCTTGATAATTTCTGTGAGTGTGAAAACAAACACCGAAAAGTCTGAGTGGTAATCCCTTATTTCCTCATTTTCCACACACACGTCCGTGAGGATCAGGAACGGCAAAGCATGTCACTGTAACCTGACACACACATAGACATATTTGCTTCATTGCACTCACCAGCAGACCACTTCTCATTGTAGGCGTCTGACGCCTAACACTGACGGCGCCAAGGGAGGAAGCATAGCAATGCTAATGAACAGCTTAAAACTCATCAAAAACTCAGAATGCCAGTTTTTTTATTGTAGCGAGCGCCATTAAATCTTCGGGCAGACACTGCATACCCATAATTCTATTGCATTGAGTTTATAATTTGGATTTAACAAAGATTTCCATCAAGAGAAAAAAAAAGATTTATGATGAAGTCGTTTGAGGACATACTGTAATTCAGGGGTTTTCAACCGGGGGTCCGTGCCCCCCTGGTGGTCCGCAACGGCATTGCAGGGGGTCCGCGACATGAACCTATGTTGATCAGTTCACCATTGAATATTTTTTTTTTATAAATTCGCTTTGATATTTCAACACATTTCCAGATTACTCTTGAATATCGTGAAAAATATCGAAGAAATTACACTGACAAGTGCTACAGGCTGAATATGTGCGCGGGGGGAGGGGGCGTGGCGACGGCGGTTAGTGATGTACCCTGATAACTGCACATATTTAAGTGTTATAGGCAGAATATCTGTGCAGGGGGAGGGGGTGTGGCGGCGGCTAGCGACGTACCCTGATAACTGCACATATTTAAGTGTTATAGGCAGAATATCTGTGCGGGGGGAGGGGGCGTGGCGGCCGCGTTTACAAACACGCACGCGCGTGCAGGCACATCAGTGGGCCGCGAAATACTTTCTAGTAAGAATGGCGGTCCCTGGGACAAAACCAGTTGAAAACCCCTGCTGTAAGTGAAGTGAAACTATGTCATGGCAGTCAGTGAGGTGTCAGTGTTCAGCTCTTTAACCTGTGAGGCTTCTTAGGCGCAGCTCCCTCGTTCCTGTGCCGGCGGTCTTGTTAAAATTGGACAGCACTGCCAGACCATACATGCCATTGTAGAGGGTATGGCCTCGGATGATACGCAGGTTATCAAGCGGTATCTTGCTAGCCTCGTTGATGGCAATCAGAACATAGCCTCCCACCTCCTGAATATTCTGTGAAAAAGAATATTCAAGAGGTGAATAAAATCAGAGAAGTAACATTACAAATGAACATACATTTATTATCTTTCGAACATACTATATATTAACATTTAATTTGCACTGCACATGGCTACAACGGATACACACTTTGTTCCTGAGCTTTAACACTTATAAATGCAGAAAGTATTTAGTGGTTGAGTGGCATCTCACCTTTAGGAAGGACAGGTCATGCTTGTCCGTGGTGTACGTGATTTCCAGGTTCTCCAGGACTACGGTGCAGTTGCTATACATCTTCACCAGGTTTTGGTAGTGATCTTCAATTGTGCCCAACAGCGTCAGTTTGTTGTTGGAACCTTGGCATACTACATGGGGAAAAATGGAGAACTTGTCAGTGTGTGCACTCGAAGCTTTCACGAAAACGAAATGAGAGGATTTCAAATGTTTTGTCTATATTTCACACAGAGTGTGCACATTGCATTGGTTCATGCTGGTTTGAAACTGCATGCAAGATGTCTGTTCATCCCCTTCAACAATTAACTTTCGGCAATTTACTAATTTGTTTTTGCTGACGCTAAAACACAGGAAAACACCCACTCCACGTAAAACATAACAGTGAATGCAAACTGGGATTTAGAGTCACTGAAGCTCTCAAAATGGCATGCATTTGTTTTAACTAGACTTCAGTGCAGTGGAAAGAGCCTGTTTGGAGCCAAGATAAATAGAGCACACACTCAGTCAGACTACATGGATACATGAACCTGAATGCGGCACCACTGACGGGGAAAACCCCCTGTTCCGATTCGACCCAGAATGGCTTCTGAGAATCCCAAAGTTTGCGTGGTTATGACTGTGCAAATAACTGTTTCTATAAAACATCGAAACACAATCCAGCAAAAGAAAAAAAATCTGGAAAGAGGAATCTGAGGTACGGGTAGAATATCTTTGCGCGAGAGGGTGCCTGGGGAGGTGTCCGCTTGTTCTGAGCGTGTTTCGTCGCACCGTGTCCCTAAGCCTTTATGGGTTAAAAGTGTGTGCACGTCTGCTCTCCAAATCCTCTATTTTGTTGTATTGCTATCTTAGTTTTGTTAATTCTAGTATGCTTTGGCAATACAGGAAGCCTGCCTTCTGCCTATGTATTTCTGGATAAACAAATGTAAAACCAATGCAAGCAAGAAAGGCAAATTAAATAAAAGACATAGTATCTAACAGTGATGATTTGGTAGACATCAAAGAAAACTAGAGCTTAGAGAAAAACCCATAGAACAAATTGCCATCTTTATCGAAGGCCACTTTTCTGAATAACACAATGGTTTGTGTTGATAAGTTTCATAAAATAACTTTTGATGGCTCAGAATACCTTGATATATCAGCATAAGACAAACAAAAGACAGTCCTAGGTTTTCTATTGATAGCAAACAAATCCCAACCCTCCCGCAACAGGACCACCATTGTTCCCAAGGTCCTCTGTCAGTGTTGTGGAACAATGAAGCTACTACAGAGATACAACGCAAATTAACCAGGTCAGAACTATGAAAGCTCTTCATTAAGTAACATCGTGTTTTAAAAGCTGTAGCATCAAGACAAAGACGCACGTTCACAGCGGAATGGCAAAATGAGACGTTTGTTTGTAGGGGGTTAATTGGGTATCCGCAGACCTTTTCTTCTTTTCCACAGAAATTGTCAAGTTCACAACAGTCATGTTGACCTGGTGCTGTGTAGAGTCCCCTTTACTGTAAAATCAAATGCCTGAGACTTAGTTGTGAAATGATACACTCAGAGTATACAACACCTACAGGATGTTGGTTCCTCATAATCAACCAAATGAGATGAACATCTGTAGAAAATATTGTAAATGGCAAGTGTGGTGGTCTTGGGACCCAAATGGTTTTGTTCAGCTGAAATGGCAGCCTGGACTTTTCATCTGCTGGTGACAGGGAACCAGTCCACATCCTGACTCCCACCTGTGCTCAGTCCTCTGGATTTCTATTTCACTTCATTACCTTGGACAAGACCAAAGAGTTTGTAGGTGGAAGGAAACAACATCTGCCAATCTCTCTCTTTCTGTCTTTTCATTTCCTTCTCTCTCTCTCTCTCTCTCTCTCTCTCTCCCTTCCACTCCTCATTAATCTCAGCCTGTAGTGACTGGCGTGTAAATGCACCTTGTCCAGAAGCCAGGTACTGGAGACAAGCTACAGGGCTGAGCTGCCCATTTTAATTAGCACACAGGCTGAGATTTAATTAACTCCACTCAGCTGCTGCTGCACCACCACACAGACGCAAAACAAACAATTAATAAAAGAAACTATGTTACAAACTAGACCTCCAAAAACTAGCGGGAGCATTGCAGCAGAGTTTTTTTTTTTAATAATAATAATGACGTCCCAGGGGGGGTTCAATCATAAGTGTCATTTACCACCCAAGTCCTGAGCCAAGGCTATCTAGTGTGTGTTTACAACAGGCTGCCACTGGTACATAGCATTGTCTACCATGCAAGCGACCTCTCGAGCTCCGATGATGAATATGAATTCATCAACAATTCTATTGAGCACTAGTTATTCATTTCCTGCTTCTCCCTGAACTACCGGGAACAAAGGTACGGCAGAGTAAAGTCCCTCCAGCAAGTCTCAAGGCTTGCAAGGGTTGGTCTGTAGTTAGTACGGGCTCAGACAAGCAAGAAAGAAAGTCGGTTGTGGTGCATACTGTTACTTGGAACCAGAGACGGAAATATGAAAAGATAGCATGCAAGTGCTGTTTAATTAGATGCCAATACTCGGAATGATATGGAGTGCCTGGGGAAAGGTTAGAACATTAACTCTGTGTAGTAGATAATAATCCTGACAGTAGATAAGGGCATATAAGGAACTCTCTGTATAGCACCCATAAAATAATGGTATAGAAAATGGGAAGAAATTGAGAACAAACCATAGATGTACCATAGTGTCCTATGAAACGTACACACACACACACACACACACACACACACACACACACACAAACACTAATAGATAGTCACACATATCTATGGCTGCTTATCCAGTTGGCATGCCACTTGAGAGATGAGGTCAGCATGATTCCAGTGCCAGACGTCCTCATCTAAACACATGCATACACTAATAAAAGCCCCACTAAATGGTGCACTTCCTCCAGATGTCCTGACAACAGGACGGGCAGGTTGCCAGGGTGACACAGGTAAGGGCTGGACCGCACTGCCCTCTCAGAGTGCAGCTCTCTCTCTCTCTCTCTCTCTCTCTCCATCTGTGATGTAATAACAAGCGTGAGACAATAGCAGGTATCTGCCCTCAGGCAACAGGTGTACAGAACATTCCCTCCCATGAGCGTGTAGCAATGTTTGTGTGAACGCGTGGTGCCTTAAGAGGCTTCTGAAAGGAGGGCGTGTGGAGATCTATCACTGGAGGTTAGCAGCTTTATCCTGTGACAAAAGGGCGCCGGCTGCGGAGAGGAAAGGAGGACACTGAGTGCTTTGCTCTGCGGTCAGATTTTCACTCCTCGATGTTTGCATGTGTGGGCTGCATGAGAGATTGTTCTGGAAATGGGCGTGTGAGTGAAAATGTTGTGTCTCAAGGCAATACTTAAACAGCAAGATTATAACCAAGTAAAGAGGAGGTGTTGTACTTGGCAGGGCGGTTCAGGTAAACCTGTTGAGGGCATGGATGTATCACTGAAGCCTGCCCACTGTGCTGACATTATGGAGATGGGTGACAGGACACACAAGGCCACGTCTGGCCTCTTCCCCTCCTTGAATACCTCCAATGACATTAGGCTACAGCCAGAGTGGATTGATCTGGTTAGTGGAAAATGTATCCATGATTAGAAGGAAGTGGTGTTCTTAATTGATTTTTTTGTTATTTATTTTTCCCCTCTCCACAATAAAATAGAATTACATTGCATAAGCAAGCCATTTCCTTTTCCAAAAAATCAATGTGACATGAATGGCCATATTAAGCCTTCCGTCAAGAGGTGAACAAGTGCCCAGTTCCGTTTGCCATGACTACACAGAAACAAAGAAAAGGCATCACAGCTGGTGAATTTTCTAATTGATGTAACACACAACACAAATAGTGTTTTATGGCATAAGTAGACCAAACAGATGTTTGTTTTGTTTGTTTTTTGCAAATGAGTTGCCTGGCTATTCCATTTTGGATCCAGAACAAAGTCTGGATGCTGCTCAGTGTCCTTTAGCTCAGTTTTCCAGAGCATCACAGTAAATCTCAAAGGCCCGCTATCAGCTAGCGAGGAAAATAGAGAGTTTCCTCAATTCTTCCCGTGCATTCAGCCCACGCTTCCCTCTCCCGCTAAGTCCAAACAGTCGAAGGTGGGACGGGCAGGCACACTGTACATCCTTCGGCATTGTTTCAAGCTAAGCGCAGCCCGGTAAATATAAATATGCACAAAGAAATGGAGAAGCAGTTATGAGATTCTGGGCTTCAAGGCAACAAGATGAATGAGATTGAATTCAATCCGCTCTTGCTCTTGTCATGCTGAATTTTCAATAACTTCCTCCTCTGTGTGGGAGAATCTATGGGACCACTGGGAGAATGTCTCAGGGTACATCAAATGGAGGGGGAGGGGTGAGGGGTGAGGGGGGCAGGGTGAAGGAGAGGAGGATGTCCTCTCTCCTCGGCATGGCCCCCTCTGACATTGCAGGAAGTTCCTGGTATGGGGCCCCGGTCAAAGAGCTACGGTACAAAGCCAGATGCGGACAGGCTCTGGGGAGGACTGGGGGGGGGGGCTTGAGGAGGACTGGCGGGGGCTTGAGGAGGACTGGGGGTGGGAGGAAGCCACATCTTTTGGGGCAGGCCAGATGCCGAGGAGATCCAGTGGGCCCTCCTCAAGGCTAATTTAATCTCCAAATGAAGGAAGCACTTGAGGAAGCCCTGATACTGCAATGACAAACTTACTTTTAATCCTCTATTTTAATCCTCTCTTCCCTTCCTTGTGCAGTTTACAAGGATCATCATTTCATAAACAGCATAATAAATCCTGCCCTCTTTGGCTGACTAATCTGGGGAGGTGTAAGTGGGAAACCACGCTATTTGATTGTAAAGAGACTTGACCACATTCCACAATTCCCATGCATCCATACTGGCTATGATGAGTGTTTGGCACACCTTATGACACAGTTCCCAGTGAAATTCCAGTGAAACAGTGAAATTCCAGTCTTGCTAAAACAGTTCTAAGGAAAATGTCATCACCAGCCCACTGCAGCTGCCTACACACAAACACTATAATGATTGGCCAACAAGGACTTAAACATTGCAGTGTGCCTTTTATATTTTACTTTCCTTTGTATCATCATGCACTATTTATTTTCCGTTCCGATATCAAGGTTCTTTCCTTTCAGTTTTTAACGAATATCCACACTAATGAGCTTTTTTCAACAATGGAAGGCAATGGTGGTAGACAGTGGAGCTCCTTGTTGGAGTTATTTCCCTGAAAGGAGAGGAATGAAACGAGGGGGTAAAAATGGGCATGTTCGCTCCTTGTGGAAAACCTCGGGCCGTTCCATCAGCAGGTTGCTGCGGACACTCAATATTGCAGTTTGGCTTTGTTTATTCAGAGCCTTAAGAGGAATGTTGGTTAAAAGAGCCGCGCAAACACTGCCCGTAAGGCTAAAGTTAGCACAGCAGCCTGCTACTGCTAACATTTCCTAGTGGGTAGTTGGTTTGTTTTTCCCCTGAACTCTGGCAGTGGTAGGATGTAGGATGTTGATTCCATGTTCAGCATTCAGAGGCTTCCAGATGCACACAGACTTGCTATTCTACCAGCTATGGCCATGTTCTCATGTAAAAGTGGCCTCACAGCATGAACGGGTTCAATTACACTTTCACATGAAAATGTTCCTCTTCGAATCCAGATAGACTACCTCTTTCTTCATTATACCAATAGTATAATTAGTGCATTCAGTTAATTGAATAAGAGTGTTGTGTGCCATGAGGAACAGTACTACAGCAGTTCAGTAATTCAGCTAACAATGGTGGTTGTCTAGGAAAAGCACATAAACAGATCATTGATGCTAGCTCAGTTTGAGCAGGAAATATTATGTGGCCAAAAGATAAACCAGCACTCTTGTTCAGAAGGAACCTCTTCGCTCCCCAGATAGAATTTTCAAACGCCAACTACTCCATTAGTAAAAACTGAACACAGCCTGATAGCCAGTCACTTGGAAAACACAGAGGACGATGGCATATGAAGGTGGACATGTTGGAGTGTATTTCTTGACTGTAAAAAGGTCATCTTTCACACACTGACAACAGGTGTGAGGAACTGTTTTATCAGGTGCTACCCTGTTTTTCTTCGGTAGATTTATGCTGGCATCATGACACAGCTGTCGAAAGTAAAAGGTTATTCTCAGATCCCTGAAGGAAAACCTGTGCCTCACACACTCTTCGCTGAGCTGTTGGGGCTGGGAATAGATTAAGACGGCAAGCTTTAGAAACAGAAGAAAAAAACATTCACTCATCCAAGAAATATCCCATGTCACTACATATGTCACTGGGGAAGTGGTACGGAATCCCGCTGGCTGGCTCAAGAAGATCTGAGTGGTGTGAGAGACAGACACGGACTAAGAGAGAGAGGAAGAGAAAGAGAGCCTTTGACTGTGCTCTTTTTCTCATCAGATGTGTAAACTTGAGTATGCTTCAAAGTGAAGTCATCGCCATGAGTGGTCCAGTGTTTGGCACCTCCTGACACTAATCAGCATGTTCCCCACAGCAGATTTCCTCATGTTGTGGAGTGAGCGGCTGGTTGCTCATCGTGAGGTGCTGAGCGGGTAGGTGGTACGAGACAGACACGGAGCACCAGCTAAACTCCATCTCACAGGAAGAGGGTCCCCCGTGCCCCCCTCCCCCCACATACACCAGCTCTGTTCTGCCCATTCCTAGAAATCTGTCATCGCATAGACCATACTTTACATTGCTCAAGAAAAATATCACACAGGCGCTTCAAAAATTCTTTGACGTGCACGTATGTAAAAGAAAAATAAATACATATATTTTTACAGAACAGCAATGTCTCAGGCTTCAAAGGACTACCACTCTCTCCAACTGCCAACGGCCCAGCGCACAACACCACTTCATCATTCACACAGGAAAGAGGAGAGTCTGCCTGGGGAGCGAGAGAGCAAGCGAGCTAGTGAATGAAAGAGTGGGTGGTTGAGACAGAGAGAGTGAGGGACAGAGAGAGAGAGAGAGAGAGAGAGAGAGAGAGAGAGAGAGAGAGGGAGTGAGTGGGTAGGGCAGGCAAACTGCTGTCTCCTTTTCCCGTTTAAGACATCCTCCTTACTATGCAATAAAACAACGGGAAAAAAATGGTGCACCGCAGTCTGAAAAACCCACACATTTCACACATGATTCCAGGCGGGAATACCAAGCAGCTGGATCTGGGAATCCCCTATTGGCCTGCGCTTTTTCAAACCTTTACCCTGTTTCAGACCCTCAGAGGATAAACAGACGAACAACATTTTTTCCCTACCATCTAGGCATGCTTGCATACAGTTTGTATGGCAACTCAGTCTATACAATTGACGTCCTGTAGGTAGAACCTTAAAAAGACGCATAGTGTGTCTCTGCATGAAGGTTCCTCTATGAAGGCAAGGGTTAAAGGGTTCTGAGTATGTGGCATCAGTGGTCTAAAATAGAAAAACAGGATCCAGATGACTGTGCTCTAGACTCAGCCATCTTTAAATGAGCTCAGGGAAGGTAAGGCTCAGTGGAGGGCTGGGGTTTCATTCCGTAGGCTGTTTCAGTTAGTCAACTATTACTCACCGTTACACTCTGTTTTACGCATTACTACACAGCAGAGCGCGCTGGGCCCACTGATGAATAGGTTCCCCCTCCAGCACACACTGGCACACACACACGCATTCACACACACACGGACACACACACACACTCACACATACATACACACACGCACACACACGCATTCACACACACACGGACACACACACACGGACACACACACACACTCACACATACATACACACACGCACACACACGGACAGTCATACACACACACAGATACAGAAACACACGGGCACACATACAAAGAGTAACAGACACAGACACACCAACATACACCCACATGCACACACACACAGACAGAGACACACACACAAACACACAAACACAGAATGAAGATCTTCATTCAACACAACATCAAAAAATGGTGGCAAGGTTTCCTTCAGCCTCGTATTTGCTCACACTGCGACCAATCCCATTTTCACAGTGAGAAGCTGTGGGCCTGTGCAGCCTGTCGAGACTCGTGCATGACACATCAAATCGCAATGCCTAAAATGCAACTACGGGGCCAAGAGCTCGGGTCTGGGAAGGAGTAGCAGGGCTTTGCGTAGTCATGCTAAGAAAATTCCAAGTGGGAAAAAGCAAGCGGAGAAGCAAACGTTTCTGGTGTCCGTGACTTCACAAACCCAATCAGAATGTTAAGTTTCTTGTGTGAAAATGGAAGTAAAAGGAAATCAAAGGCCAGACTGGTGTTTGTGATGCTTGTTGTGCTTGAGGGAGGAGAGTCATCCTTTCCACAGACAAGAAGACCCAGAGCGCGGCAGCCAGCACACCCTGAAACAATGGCTGTGCTTGTTTGAAGTTATCATCACATCCGAAGCCAGTTGTTTTAAAGCCGCCCCCTCGGCAGACACACAAAAGCCCTTCTTGCCGTCTGTCTCACATCTCTCATCTGGGCTTGAGAGAAAGAGGGGGGGGGGGGGGGGGCTATATTTCCAGTGTATGGGTGTAGCTCCATAGAAATGTCTTGGCACCGAATCAAGCTCTGAAATATGACCAGCTATGCTGAGACTTAAAGATATTCCCAGAGGGTGTCTGTTTACAGGCCAACATTTCATTTGAAATACATATAACTACTGGGAAAAACATTAACATAGCAGGGCATTTTAAGCGTGGTCACCACTGTAGATATCAGAGCCACTAAGACAGGCACTGCTACTGGGCTGAAAGGCCCCAAAGTGCTGCTGGCAGTGAACTAAGAGCATGCTGCTTGGGGCGCGTTGTACTGTCTGCTGATCGAAGTGCTATCTTGTTCTGACCTTAGACATAGGCAAAACATTTTTAACATCAGGACTGTTGTGAGTTTTCGAGCCTCTGGTCCTGCACAAACATGTAGGAATAAATGTGTCGAATAGAAGCTGCTCTCGGATATTTCAGCGTATGAAGTCAGGTCTCAAGAAAGCCTCAAGTTTCTCCATGTAAACTGCAATGTAGTCCATGACTGCCTTTTTTAGCCAGAGAAAGCTGTCTTTTGCGATACGACTTCTTTGTAAACACAGATGAACTGCATCATACAATACATTTCAGTTTCTTTCAGCTGCTCCGCAGCTTCTTTAAACATGTTACATCATTTTAAACGAGTGCACATCTCTTCAGGAGAGAGTGTCACATCTGGGTTAAACACAGCAGGCAGCCCCGGCATCAACACTTTAACAGGTTCACTCGCCGGCCCCCACAACCCAAACAACACGACTAAACAGTTTTCACAAATGCCGTCGTTCGGTGACATCAACATTGTTCCTAGGAACAGATGTTGCTCTCCCCGCACAGCTGCCTAGCCATTTCCTGTGACGACGACCCTTTGCATCTCCGCCGTCCTGGCCTGCAGAGTTTAAAGAGCAACCGGGCCAACAGCAGCCTGAGGGCCTCTGGTCCAAAACCCAGAGCATGAGAGAGAAAGAGAGAGAGAGAGAGAGAGAGAGAGTGAAAGAGAGAGAGCAAGAGAGACAGAGAGATAGAGAGAGAAGTGCTGCAGGTCATGCGTTTTTTTGGCCGGCCACACAGCTGCACGGCGTGCCCGGATGTTACGTGAAGAGATCGTTTCCTGCACACAAGTGGGGAGCACAGCAACATGCGAGAGCTGTACATTCTCATCACGGTCAACCCACAGGCCAGCTGAGGAGAGAGAGAGAGAGAGAGAGAGAGAGAGAGAGAGAAATTGTTTCAGAAATCAGCTGGAGGTGAGACATGAAACAGGCAGGTGACTCCCAGGCCAGGGTCTGACCACACGCCGCCACTAAGTGCAGTTCCTCCAGCCTATTGCCTATCATTATTCCCCTGTTTGTCCTTGTGGAATGGACAAGGAGCAGTGTGCTGTCTCTGTCCTCTCTCTGCTGGAGGAAGAGTGCTCTTTATCTGTTAAACTGCATCGATATGTTTTGGTCAATTGGTGTGGGGACAATAACAGCAACCGCAACACCCCTCCCCTCTCCCCCTGGGATTCTTCAGGCAGTGTCAGAAGCTGTGCCCATGCAGACAACCACAGCACATTCCGGGCATTGCTCTGGCCCGTCTCTATGTAAACCGTCCAACTTGCACAGCCGACCTCTGACCCTGGATCCATTTAAGCCTGGCCCAATCACCCACTGATACACAGGGACGGGTGATTACAAGCCAAAAGATAATAACGTCTCAATGCTGAAACAAGGGCTTCGATATTAAAATCTCAGAAGCTCTGGATTGCAGTCATCTATATGAGAAGCTTTGCTTCAGTGGGTAAAATAACTAATCCTGCGTAGGAGTTAATCTGGCCAGCTGGACTCTTTCCAGATTCATACACAAGGAATATTTCAACCATCTTTACCTAAGCTGTCCTCAAATCCGCACAAAAGCATTGAAGCATTCTGAAACAAGGCAATATCAGTTATTCCTTTAAACCTTCCAATGTAGTTGTGTCAGTTTGGACAAATTCTATATTTTGATATGCTGTACCATTGATAATTGATAATTAATTCATCTCTGAAAATCAACCCTATTGTATTTGTAAGTTCATATAAAAAATGTTATCTATGTTAAAACTATGACCTATACAGTGTAACTCAAGCAAGTAAATCCATAAGGTTACAACGATCCAGAGACAGCATTGCTGTTGAGCTTCAGACAATACAGACTGATCCTGTCTTGGCTATGAGAGGATAACCTCACCACCTGATTATATTTCAGCACTGACTCTCAGTGAAAACTGTTCAAGTGTTTCTTCCTGGGAAATGGTGAAGGTATGAAAGGTATTATGAAAGGTAAAAATGAAGGTATTACATGTTTGTAATTATAAGTAATTAAGTAATAATTATTGTTATTATGTGTCGCAGTTGTGCGCTGTGCCGCAGCCCCCTCATTATAGTGGAACTACACTGTTAAGTGCACTTTATAATATTACGTAATGATTAATAAAAGGACATTTATACTTTGTACTTTGTACTTATATATATATATATATGTTTCTTTGAGTTCCTTTTTATTTATTGCATGTGAAAAATATAATATTAGTCCCTTTGGACCAAAGAGAAAGTGGAGAGACACGAGGTGTCGTTGACCGTTTCCACTCCAAGTAGATGAAACACAATCCCTTCTTGGGTGAGTGCCACCATTCAATTGTTAACTTCTTATCCATGGGACATGCTTTGGTTAGTTCTGGTTAAAAGACCTGACTGAGAATCACAAACACATTTTTAGTAATGATTTAATAGAAAATCAACTGCATAAGCTACACTGCTCAAAAGGGCCAAAGGTCAAGCAAAGACAAAAAGACAAAAAGACAAAAAGACAAAACACTGCAGAGAAGGCTTCTGCTATTGTAATAGAAGGGACAATTTGCATAGGAAGTGGTAACCAGATCAGGAGAGAAGCTGTTCCGTGACTCAAGGAGGATGTTATGTGTTTGTCTATTAGAAGCACTAATTGAGTGAGCTTCATTAGTCAGTCGTGATTAATAACTGAGTCGACGAAATAAGCCCTCTTCATTATCTCGCGGAAGTCCCTCGAATAATCCACACTGCTGGTTCTCATTATCTTCGAGGGGAGAGGGAGAGCTGTGATTCAACTTCCTTTGGCAAGAGAGAAAATGAAGCCGCCCACTCCCAAGGACCTGAACCTGAGCACACAGACGGCCTTTGACGAGAGGCCGTCCGAAGGGCAGGATTTCGCATTCTATGCCTCTGAGCATTTTCTCAGCTGTGCATCAACCTGCGAGACTCTGCTCCAGTCCTGTTTGGTCAGAGCTACAGGCAGCCCATAATAAATGGCCCTCGGCCGAAAAATTGACAATGGGGAAGAACAACAGTGTTAGCAAATTCAAGGGTAAACAGAGCATGGCAATGGTGCCATTGAAAGTTAATCCTGTTGAAAAGGCAATCCCAAATCCAGGAAGAATGCCCCTTTTGTGCTACAGGTAATGGTTTCCAGGGAGATATCAGTGTACATTCAGACTTTTTGCAAGCCTCCGGAGGACACACAAACACACACAGGCACACACACACACACAGACAGAGAGAGAGAGAGAGAGAGAGAGAAAGAGAGAGGGGAATGTTGCATACAAGGATGAGCACAATAATAATATCTAATCTTAACAAAGACGGAGCTGAGAATCCTGGTCATGAGTGGGTTCACAGCTGACCAGAGATCCTATACTACTAGACTCCTAGTTACTGTTGCAGAAGGTACATGCACAACCTTCTATGGAGAGAGGGGGACTTAATGCAAAAGGCAGTAGCTCATTCAGTGCTTCCAAAACAGATGCTTTTCAACAGTTCCAATTTTGTTGGTCTTCTATTACAGTTATGAGGTTTTCCTGAGCATATTTGTACTGAACATTTGCATGGGCTAAGTTTGCTGGTCTGTTTGCCTACTTGCAGCCTACTATTTGAGCCAATTAACTCCACCAACGGCACACACAGTGGTGCAGCAGCGGGACACAAGAGGTGGAGCCTACATACAAATAGATACAATTAGTTGTGAGTACAGATACAGAACTGCACCTAAACACTCCCGTCTTTGAGTCCTTGGATGTGAGTGGAACAAAGTTCTGAGGCGATATGTGTGTAGACCAAACACTGGTGTCTACCAGCTTCAGCTATGTCAGGCCGGCCACAATCAGTTTAAGTTTAGAAAAACATTGGGGATTCAGCTGAGTTCCTCAGCCCTTGACCCCTTGGCTGGGTCCATCGTAATCATTAAAGAACACTCTGCCACATTCCTTCAGGGGCAGAGATGAACGTTAGAGCTGTTAAAATTAAGAGAAAAATTGAATAAGTAATCAGTGGTCAAATTATTGACCAGAGAAAAGCTATTTCCCTGGCCTACTGTTGGTAAGCGTTTGTGGTCTCAGCCGGTAAGGAAAGTAAAACTAAAGGAAAAGTTAAAATAAAAGAAGGTACAAAAGGGTCAAAACTGCATTGAAAATGGTCCCTCTTTTTGATACATGCACACCACAGATTCAGTTCAGTCCAAGGTGGAGGTCGGGGAGAGAGAGAGAGAGAGAGAGAGAGAGAGAGAGGGAGAGAGAGGGAGAGGGAGGGAGAGAGAGAGAGAGAGAGAGAGAGAGAGAGAGAGAGAGATGCCTCCGGCAGGGAAAGCCACACTGAGGACCAAATATATCCAAGATCTTTATCAGTATGAAGTCTACAGAAGTGGGAAAATACACAGTTTACAAAAACTAAGATTTATGCTCGGTGAAATGTATTTTTAGATACTTTCGGTTACACCTTTGGTAGATTATCTAAGAGATCAGCTCTGGCAGACTCCTTCAGGAGATGACATTTAAAGGCACTCTCAACAGTAGATTCCTTACAAGGCAAATTACCCTTTAAGCACAAATCAAACACAGCATTAGCCCTGATTCTCACTCTTAACGTATTGCCGTGTGTTTTAAGAACTTCATCTTGTGCTCTCACGTCATGTTTTCCAGTGCTGTTAGACCTTGTCTATTGTTTACCCTTGTTGTTTACAGGCTCTACGGCTCTGAGGACAAAGACCAATAAACATGCACATGTTCACAACTCTCCTCATATCAGTGTGTGTTGTGGTTCTCATATGTGAGGGGTGTTTTGAAGCGTGACTCTCCAGGGGATGCTCTGAGAATATACATCACCAGACAAGCAACCTATGCAAACTGAATGCTGAGTGCACTGTACCTAGAGGGTTGAGACAATATGCTACAAGAGAGGTGTAAGATGTGAAGACAATGGCCTTTAAAGGAAAGAGAGGAGAAGAGGCATGAGTCAGAAATCTGGAGAGAGAGAGAAAGAGAGAGAGAGATAGAGAGAACGGATGCTTAAAGATTGAGTCAGGGGTAGAAAAGTGCAGGAGAGAAATACATGAATGTGTGTGGTTGTCTTGTGTCTGTGTGTCTGTGTATCTGTGCATGACTGTCTGTGATTATTGAAAAAGTTTGCATAAAGCAGTGAAACATATTTCAACATCCCACATTCATAGGAACAAGAACAAACACTGTGTAGGTGAGAGCACATAAGTGATTGTGTGTTTGTGTGTGTGTGTGTGTGTGTGTGTGTGTGTGTGTGTGTGTGTGAGAGTGTGAGAGAGAGAGAGAGAGAGAGAGAGAGAGAGAGAGAGAGAGATGGGGGGAGACCTGAGATAAACCTGCTGGATTTGCAAAAATGATTATGCGCTTTGGTTGCTCTTCTTCTTAACTTTGTTTATCGAGTGAACATTACTTTACATTTTACATATCTACCCCAGGCAAGAATGTCAAGTATAAATTTATCATTTACCTCCTTGTATGAATTTGTTTCTACAGGTTTTACCACAGTGCCTTCATTGACACCTGTCACTTATATTTATTGTGTTAACTTGTTATGGCTGACATGACTGCAAGGAGTTTCATAAGTGAATGCAAGAATAAAAATAGCCTTTCCTGTTCAGTGTAAGATGTTATTTCAAATTCCACTGTATGTAAAACATAAGGACATCTATGTGAACTATGGCTAACTCAAATGGCTGTGCACTTAATGAGATGTGACTGACAACTTCTTTTTCCAGTTCCAACCACGCTTAGTCTGTTTCCACTGCAAACAACCAAGAGCCCAAAAGTCCCATTCAATCATGGAAAGACCATAAACTCCAAAGCTCTCACCCTTTCTACAATGTACTATTTTTGGGAGACTGTCCTAGATCCTCAAATCTTAAAGCTGTTTCACTCATGCAGATTTCTTGCTGTGCTCAGACAAAAGACAAGACTCCAAAATGCCAACTGAGAAGGATCGATTTAGTTCATGTCTGTTCTTTGATTATAGGCTTTGAAATAATGTTGGGGAATTCTCACAGAAGAAAGTGCTTGAGACAGTGAGAGGCAGAAGCTAATTTGCTAGGAAGCAAATCAGCTTGGAAGCTAATTTTGCCCTAGCTCTAGCTCAGTGAGGCCTGTGCCTTCTTATGTCTTTAAAGGTAGGGTAGGTAATGTTGGAAAAACATCAAGAGCAAACTTGATTTTGAAAGTATACAACCGAAAAAAATCCAAGTCCCTTCCTTCAGGCTTTCCTCCAAAACACTACTGATGAAGGATAAAACCATGACAGGAGCTCAGCGAACTGCTGTCATCGCTTAACGTATCCAACTACCTCATGTCTCATTCTCACAACTACAAAAACAAACAAATAAGCTACATCACCACATTTGTAAAACATCCCGTTCAATATAGACTAACATAAGATAAATACCCTCAAATGACACTTGCTCACAAGTACAATGCATACACCCGTAAACATACACACAGATAGATTACATGCATGGTACATGTACACATAGCTACATCGTCTACTAGCTTACACAGCGTAGCTAATGTTAGCTTTGGGCTAATGCATAAGGTAGCTACGTTGGTTACATAGTTCAGGGAAATAACAAATTTCCCCCCAGAACAAAACAAACCAGATAGTTAGCTGACCAGCAGAATTACAGCTACGATGGCAACACCTTTCAGGCCCTTCAACTCCCTTAGTTGTTGCCATCATTACCTCCTGACCTGTTGGGGCTGCGTTGGGTTAAAGAGTTTTAGCTTGTTATGCTAACTGCCACACCAACAACTACCAGCTAAACAACTAGGATTCTTGGCTTCCTGACCTTGGTAGGTGCTTTTACTGAACTGTCACACTTAGCTTCTGGACCCTTTTGTCCTTATCTCCTTTGCTGCCCACAGACTTCTGTGGCTGAGTTGTCAGTCAACTGTCAGCCAGACTGAGCATATTGGATGGCTGTGCCTGCACAACTCCTGTAACCCACATATCAATGTGCTTCTAAGTTTGTGTCATGGAGTCTGTGTTTGATATCCATGGAGGCCCTTGAACTTTTGTGGTTCTCTTCCACCATTACCACTCTCAACGACAGTTCTCTACCTGAATGGTAAAAAAAACTGACTGTTTTTTGTTTGTTTTTTGTTTACATTTATTGAGGTAAACAGACGTGGGTGTATCTCTGTAGGGATCTTTTCCATGTTGGCAGACTCTTATAATAACATTTACAAGCCTGTCAGTGGCCAGGTTTACTTTGACGTGCATATTTGCTCCATAGGATTTCATTGTGTAGCCATCTTGCAGTTGCCGGTTTGAGCTTTGAAACTCAATACTGGATCAATTTCGATCGCTTTTTGTCCCTAGCAAAAATTTGGTCCCAAAAAGATCTAAATATAGAGCCCAGGTTGAAAAATCTTTCCCTTTAAGACTCACAGAGCGGTGGCCATAACTATTGGACCGAACTGAACAACCTGCATTGTTCTTCTCTAGGTCCATACCCACGCAGAAGATGAAATGTCTGCCATTTCACAGTACTGCCTAATAGTTTATCAAAGCAGGAGGTCCATTGCTCCGTCAGCTCTCTGGACTTCGACAGTTCCAACATCTTAAGCAGATGTGTGTCTGGGAAGGCCATCAGGCCGGGGAGAGTAGGAGAGGGCGCCCAGAACGGCCTCAGCTCACCGAAATTCTGATGCCTCCAGGTAACTGAGGATTGCCACCAATTACCCCACTGGGAAGGCTCTGATACGCGAGAGTGGCCCCTGGAAACAAATCATAACAGAAACCTCTGGAAGTGGACAGAGGGCAAACGGAAGGAGGAGAACCCAGCCATCACTTTGGAACATAAAACGGCAGAAGGGGCTCAGACAAAACCAGATGCACTTGCCATGGTAAGAGACAAAAAAAAAACATCATGCATTACTAAGCATCAATTCAACAACACAACCACATCCAGTTATGCATTTGAAAAAGTGCTTTGATTTGTACAGGAATAACTCATAAATGAACTCTAGGACAACATAAATCAGGTTAAAATTGCACCCACACATCGTGCACACCAGCTCTAGACATGCGACACAGAGATGCAGTACAAACATTCTGGGACAACAGCTTTAATCTGGTCTCAAGTTATCTTTTAGCTATGACCATATGCCTCCTGCCAGTAAACCCAGCAATAATGACATGAGCTGCAGAGCAACGCAGAATGCCTCCTGTGATTAACTGGCTAGGTGGTGTTCCGGTAATTTCTATTAAATAGGAACGCTGATGAAAATTACACCTGTCACTATTCCACCGTGATCTGCAATTCAAGAGAGCACAACCTACTGAGTCCATTTCCTGTAGACCTTATGTGGGAAATAATTGCTCAAAAGTGTATCATTATAATGCAAAGTCATTTGGAAAGTCAAAGCGCACACACGCACAAGGCCTGACTCTGGAGAAGGACTTTCTGTTAAATGATTTATCTTATTCGTACAGGATACTTTGGCCAGACCCCCAGCTCCACACATCATTAAGGAAGGACATTTTGACATCCTACAGGGACGCATGCTACTGAAACTATATCTGCCGAGCACCACAGAGCATTTATTAGCAAATTACACACAAGGAGTTTTGGGGCAAATCAGATTCGATCAAAATCTCTGAACGCCTTTCCACCGTAGGGATGGTGTGGGCAGGTTATATTCGGAGTCCAATCTGAGGATGTTCTTTACATGATTTTGTAATACAAAGTCTACCTGATGGCAGAAAGCTTGAGATTAGATTCATTAAAAGCCAGGTAATGAAGGGCAGCCAAAAACGGCATGTGTGTTTTATGCCATGTTAGCACTGCACTACTTCTGAACGCGTCATGAAGAGGCCAGGAATAACAAGAACATCTGCTCCAGCCCAAAGGGAGATGAAAAACAAAGCAAAACAGCAACTAGCTTTCCACTGTCAGCACAACTAAGTGTTAGGCAAAACCTGAAGCTTCAGGAACAAGATCTACAGGACATGCAAAGTAACCTAACGCTCAAGCCAGAGCCTCAGTGGTGCTGTGCCTCCACCCCTGACACAGGGCATGCGGTGGATTCCCCACCCAATACCCCAGGGCCAGACTGAGCTGTCTGTTTTGTTTAGTTCTCCTGAAATATTTGGGAAATCTGTCTTTTTGGCTCACAAACACAACAGACTTGTTATGATTTTGTAGGATGCAGGCCGAGATGTTTTTGTTGGAGACTGATGGATGACTGGGACATACCGTGCATTAACTCTAAGAAAGGGTTTTTGAGTGAGATGTAAGTTATTTTATTATTGTTTGCTATCCTTCTTGGGAGATATCTTCATGGGATATCAAAGTTTGTACATGGAACATTGGAGAGAAAATGATACTCGGCCTGGTTATTGGTTGGTTGAACACTGAATAACTGCAGCCTAATGATCAGAGTGTGTGTGATTAAATCTTTAACTTGGAAAAAGAACAGATTGAGGGCATCATGACTTTCTGAACCATTCAGTGCAATGACTTAGTCAGTCTTAAGGCTTAGAACAACACTCTTGACTTGAGCCACAATCAGTAATTGAAATGCATACATGGGGTTCCTTCATTTAAGGTGTTCAGTCAGATGAAAAGGGATTGTCTAGCTTTTTACGCAGTATTCGTAGTTACATGAGAGAGAGAGAGAGAGAGAGAGATGAGTACTGTTTTGATTTCTAACTGTTGTCTTCACAAAAATCATAATCTGATATACACAGGCCATTGTTTTAAGTGGGTCAAGGTCTGACTTTAAATATTTTCTCCACATATACTTTACATATTTCACATTTTCCAAACAAATACATTTAACACACCAGAGAAATTCAACAGGTTGTACAACAAGATAATACATCAATTACCCCTGTAATGTCAAAAGACTGGCATAAGTGAAATATAAAACCAAAAATGTATTAATAGAATTTATTTTTGTTACGGGGTCTACACTATACCACTAATTAATTGGGTCTCATACATTTTTTGCAAGTTTTCAAAAGGCTGCTGCATTTTGAAAACGTGCCACCATGAAGAAAGACTACAAGTGATGTGATGTTCTACTGAGGTGAGGAAAGTCAAGATGTAGAGCATCCTTCATCCTGTGTGGGGTGGCTGTCTCATCAGGACCAGAGGGGGCTTTCAGTCTAATAGCCTGGATTCTGGGCACCCCATCTGTCCACCTTGGCAACTGAGCACATACGGGAGGACACTCCTTACTTCAACCAGGCTGAACAAGGTAGTTTATTTACCATCATTTTAAACAGGTAAATCTCTCCAGGAATATATATTCTTTAAAGGAAAATGATGGAATGCACTGCTCTAAACAAAACGATTACATGATCAAAACTGACAAAAACTTGTTAATAGAAAAAAGAGAGTTGTGGTGCAGAAAATTCTGTCACTGATGATTTCTTTACTTTAGTTAAATAAACTGAATTTTAGGCGTGTGCGTTTTGTTTCTCCACAGTTTTAAAGTCAGACAGGAAATAAGGTCAACACCAACAACAGCAGCATGTCATCTCCGTGAGACTCGTGTGATAGCAGTTCCGTTTGGGATGGGTATGTCAAGTCTTGTGGATTGCGAAATATCTGGCTTTAAACCCCAAGCGCACAGGCTACATCATTCGTCTCTTCACTTCCAGTAACAACTTCACCCCTCTCTTTGTAAATTCTAATATCTTTTTTGTATTTTTTCTCCTGAAATATCTTATTACAGTTGCTAAACTAGCCACTGTCCTTTCTTTTTTCAGTATCAATCATTTCAGTACCAATAAATCAACTTAAGGTAGCCTACAATACTTTCAGTATCAATCAATCAACTTACGGTAGCCTACAATGATACAAGTTTAATGTTTAAAAGTGGGACGTGCGAACGCCATGTGATCATACACTAATACTGTACCAACTGCTTAAACTCTCATTCCAGTGCTGGTTCAAATAAGCCCTTTTACACACTTTTCCCACACAGCTAGGAATTGCATGAACACACATCAGACGCTATGCCAGACAGACACCGCTGTGCCAAGACTGCCTTTCCGATCAAATCCCACCTCCGAAAGCGAATCCAACACCCATGTCTCGGTCCTTAAGGCAAGCTTACCTTTCTTTTCCGGCGTAGCGCAGCAACCAAAGGAAACTAGTAAGGTTACAACGATTCCAATCTCATTTAGTTTTGCCATAACTTATTTCATCAGTCGTGTCGTCACGAAAAGGAAACTCGTTATTCCATGCTACCACCGTATTCGATTTAATTAGTTATGTTCGAAACGTGTCATTCAAGGTAGCGACTTCATACAGAACTTGTCTAGACTTAGACAGAAAACTTTGACAGCTCCGCCTTCTCCCTTGAAAATCTCTGCAGTGAGAAATCTGTTGGCTGAGGAAGGATAAGGCACAGAGTATCTGACGTCACCAGGAGGAGGACCAGGACTGTGAAGCGCGCATGAACGAGTCATTTCAGATTGGTTGTGTATGGTGTAATTGATCAACTTCAGTCAAACAAGAATAAGACACCAACAATGTATGCAGCCCATTGTTCGCCAAAGTCATTTCTAGCCCCGTTCCCGTTTCCCCATGTCACTTTTACTATGTGTTTAACGTCATTGTGTGCCAGAAGCTTTAGAGTGGACAAATGACCTAAATGGAAATAGTTGCATAAATTAAGTTACTAGGGTAGCTAGACTCTGGTCACTTGAATAAACATGGTCAAATAAATTTAAATGGTCTGAGGTACCATAAATCTCGCCATCACCAAGGACATTGCAGATTGAGGTGGGTCATAAACCTGTAAACAAACAGCTTATAACCAAAATCACAGAATATATGACTCATAATATTTCACACTATAAACAGTTTTCTACGAATATCATTTTGAGATATACATTAACACATTCAACCTGCATAGTGCATGGTGACCATTGCAGCCGTGTTCCACTGTAAAAAAAAAGTCACTTTACCTAATTGTGTCCTAAAGAAAAATCACTCTTCCTTACTAGAGTAAATGGGTATATACAGTATAGCCTACTATTGTAGCATGTTGTGAATCTGTACTCACCCCAAACAAAACATTTCCTAGAGTGCTTGTTAAGACATTATATTTGACAATAGACAACTATGTGATGTTGACAGTACAGATATTAATATGTTGTCTGGCTGGTTTTGTTTGCCATGGCTGATATGATTTACCAGTTAATCGTGTTTATAATACTTTAGGTTAGAATAACTTAACAAACTAGAAACAATGCATATCCAATATTCTACTGATTGCCTTTATGCTTGAAAGAAACCCAGTCACGTGTTATTAAAATGTATCTACACTAAGAAAGTCATGTCCCTTGTAGTAAATACAAATCGCATACAGCAAATATAAAAAATATAAAAAAGTATAGTATAGCGATTGATAAATGAAGTATTGTAGTGACTGCCTTGCTAAGTAATGTAATGAAAATAATGCAATTCAGGCTATGGGAGCAAGTTTTCCTGTGGCATGGTCAGATCATGACTGAGTGAATGAACTAACCGACCGACCACCGTGCCTGACGTCAGCATGTAGCATAGGAGATTGAAAGTAATGCATCCTTGTGATTATGTTTTCCAGGCAGACATCCTGGTGTCTGAGACAAAATAAGTAATCAGTCAACAGTATTTCTTACTTGCTATTATTCCATTAAGGTCATCCAATGCTTGTGCAAATGGGACTTGTAATGTCATTACTTGTCTCTGTGATCTGTGACCAATTTGAATGTGATTCTGCAATGTATTGCAAGAGAGCCAGCCAGCCAGCGAGGAAGAGAGAGAGAGAGAGAGAGAGAGAGAGAGAGAGAGAGAGAGAGGAGAGAGAGCACAAGAAACAGTAACAAACCACAAGCCCCATAACCCTTTTCTTCCCAAGGTTCTGACACGCGCTTCTGTACTTGGTTTAGATTGCCACACACCTGCTGCTAGCAGGTCTTGGGAAAGGGGAAAATTTCCAGGGGCTCTACCATCAGATCAAGTGAGTGGAAAATATGTAAACAGAGAGAGAAGACTGAGTCAGGAGCTGAGCAATCTCCAAATACCTGGGGGATGGAAAAATTGACTAGATTCCATCACCTTCCCTTTCAGATAGAAGAGAGGTTGATAAGAGATTATGGTTTGCAAAATAGGCGAGATATACTATTCATATGTGTGTGTGTGTCTTCACCAGAAAATCTGAATGAAATGTGACACTTTAATACTGTGAAATCTCTACTATGCAGAGGGCATATATGGTAGTGGCATTGTATCAGCAACACAGAGACATTTTGGAGTGTGTTTGGTAACATAGGGCAGATATCAAATCAAACTGATTCACATAGGGGATTAGAGCTTCGGCATAGGTGCATGTTTCAGGAAATGGAAAAGATTAAAACACAGCGCAGAATTCAATACCTCACTCTTTATTTAATCCCTTATTGGTCAGAAATGATTAACTTTAGACCAGCTCCCTCTGCTTATTATAGCTCACAAATCTCTGTCTCTCTTGTTCTCTCTATAACACATGCACAGACACACCAATTCACAAACACAGACACATACTCAAAACTATCACACTAGGGGTCTGTTTTTTACACACACACTTTACAGTGTTAGTGTTTGTTCCATGTGTGTTGGATGTTGAAATATGTTTCCACTCATTTCCACACCTGTCTGCATGCAAGCCGAACCACTAATCACTGACAAGGCTTGTCCTGTCTGGAAGATTTGTATAGACCTGCAAAGGCTTCCCTGGAAATGAAGAAAGTATGACCAAAAGACTGACACATGCAAGAAGAGAAAATGTACAAGCATTCATGTACTGTACTTCTCAAAACTGAAAGAAAAACTACCTTCCCAATTTCTTACAATATCATCGCCGTGGTGCAGTAAAATGGGACCCTAGTCCACGCCGGTTTCTGACAGTCAAGATATCATCAGTGTGTATCAAGATGAATAGTGTACTGTCCTGCTGGTTAGGCCTCAGACAAAGAGTTGATGCAATTAAGTTGTTTACTGAGGCAGAAAGGATGATGTGTATCCATGCTGTGAAGGAGGTGTGTCTGCCATAAGACCCAGCTTTACGCTCTCGCCTGACAGACTCCAGCTGGACAGGGCGGGACTCGAGGCAGAACCCGTACAAGTACACACAAGGAGACAAGTCCAAATAAAACATGAACACGTTTGTCTTTATGGCTGAAAAACCTGGTCTCCAGTGTGATGGCTTTGATTAACCGTGAAAAACACTGTGAAGCAAACAATGTAACGTAAGAGATAACAAAGACTGCTAGAGGAGACTCATCAAGGTTGAGTTCTGAAGTGAGGACCTTGGATGGCCTGTGTTTATGTGATAAAAAAAACTCCTTGCTTTCATTTGTTCTTGACGAACCTGAGGCTGATCAAAGCGCAGAATCGGAGACGAACCTTTACGAAAACAACACTAACCTAAATGTTTCTAATTAATGACCACGTGATTATGGTTTTCCTGTATTAGATCACACAGTTCACATCCCACAGTGGGGGCAGAGAGGTGCATCAGGAGGGGCTGAGGCAGATTTCTGTTGTTGCTGATGGGCTGGCCATGCCTTGGGCAGTACAAACAAAAGGGTGAGGTAATTAGGCTTAATTAGAGAGGGTGGTTGTGTGATTGTGTTATTCCAAACAGATGCACTCCTTGGGGCTGTTTTCACATACAGAGCAGCATTTGCTGAAATGCTACGGAAATCAACTTTCCTTTAATAATGTAATAGTCAAGTCGTTATTATGGCTATAACACATATGGATAAATGTAATGAAATCCTTGGGGCTATTTTGAGACCTAGATGCATTCACTCACACAGTTCAGTTCAGGACCCTCAGCTTCTACCTCCCCCTCCCATAGCCACACGGACCCCACCCCTGTTTCCTTCTCACACCTCTTTCGGAGAGGGTTTGCAACGACGCAGAGGGCTCTATGCACGACCATAGATCAGGCTTATCAGACTCATGCCGTGCCTGCCCAAACCCCTCTCACCTACTCTCACCTTTCCTATTCACTCTGTATACCTCAGACTTCCAATACAACTTGGAGTGCAGTCACCAGTAGAAATGTTCGGATGACTCTGCAGTTGTGGGGTGTGTCAGTAGTGGGCAGGAGACTGAGTACAGGGGAACTGGGGTACCGCTTTGTGGCGTGGTGTGGGAACAAATGTGGCCAAGACGAAGAGGATGGTTGTGGATTTTAGGAGGACCAGGGCCCATCCTGGTAGAAGAAGTGATGGAGGGCTGGGAGTTCATCTTAACAACCGACTGGACTGAGATGTAACATTGAGGCTGTCTACAGAGCTGACTCTACTTCTTGAGGAAGCTTAAGTCCGTCAATGTGTGCAGCAAGATGTTGCATATCAGTCGCCAGTCTGTTCTTGCAAGTGCAATTTTCTTTGCAGCCATCTGTTGGGGCAGCCGCATGAGAGCCAGTGACAGAAACTGAACAATCTATGTATCTATCACACACACACACACACACACACACACACACACACACACACACACACACACACACACACACACACACACACACACACACACACACACGAGAGAGAAAGCCAGGGAGAGAGAGGTGGGGGACATTTTGCTCTGAGACTAAATATTTCCCAATCATCATGTCAGGCACTTGTCAAGGCCTACTTGTCAGAGCATGTGGTTGTCATGACTCCTCTCCTGGTTAAACAATAAATACTCCAAGCCTAAAGTTACCAAGTGAAGCTCTTTAATCCAAATGCCAGAAAAGGAAAAAAAAAAAAACATCAGTCTCTAAAAGTTTAAAGATTTATTCTGAACTCTCCTTCATTAGACTTACTGTAACTGTGGCCCATTTCCACAAGCCCTGCAGGAATACAGAGCACATACATGCTTGTGGCCTACAGAGGGCATTAGTTGTGTTGTTCTTAGCCACCACTCCTTTGAGTGTGAATACCCAAAGGACTGCTGTGCACAATTGCAATGATTTGTGCAGACTTGCTGATATATTTAACCAGAGCTGAACCACAACAATGTTACAAAGGCCCCTGCACCAGTGCTATCAATTGTTGATATGACTGGAGTAGGTCATTTCTTGTCTACATTGCTGAGAACATCCAAAGCTCAGAATGGACTGTATCTGCCTTTGTGAAAGTGGAAACCTTGAACGGATTCTTAATTAAGCTTTATTTAACAAAGCAAATACCACAGCGAGTACTTCCTGATCTCCCTTATTAAATGAGTGGAGGAGATGATTTAATTTCCCCCGTGGATCAACTAAACCCAAGTACTGCCTTGTGAAAAGAAAGGATGGTCAGTCTTCACCCATTTGCTCACACTAATTGCTGGCTTAAAGTTCAGCAATGTGTTTTTTTCTGACATCAAGTGTGATTTCCCACCGAGGCTTTCACAGCTAAAACCAACTGTTTTCGGTGCATTTTCTCATTCAACAAGCACAGCTATTCTCTTGACACAATTACAGTGTTCATATTCAAAATATGACACACATTTCTAAGTGTTGTATTCAAATAGCCACTGGCTGCTACAGACTGTGTGGTTGCTTTTATGAAACCGTTACAGACCACTGCAAATGAAATTAGAATCAACCCTCTTGCCTAAAGCCAAATTACAGTCGTGGGGATATCCTTTACCAAACCCACTGTCACTCATGTCCTGTTGTTAAATCATTTTTATAATTTATTGATGAGCCTGTAGAGGAAAGATCCAGAGTATGGTGAAAGACTGATTCAGCTATCATTGGCACTGAGCTCTGGGATGGCATCTGGTGGTCGTCCAACAGCCAAAGAGCCGAAGAGGAAGGGGAAGGAGTAATTTAAATGGATGTTTTAATGAATGCCTGAATGGAAAAAAAGATTAATTAATTCATTGATTAATTGTTAAGTTGTGTGGACTGGAATCAAAGCACAGCTGTCAACACAATGCATTTTTTGCAGTATATCAGAAGGTGGCACATAACCGCTTGTACTCGAAAAATTGTGACGAAATATTACCACCTAGTGGTAAAATGGATTTCTGAAAGCATGCCCTCTCAAATGGAAAAAAATAAACTGCGTTAGCAGGTGCTTCAGTGAACAGTAGGAAATTGTTCGCTTCAATTCCACTGAAAGATATTGACAAGTGATATAGGTTAGTAGTTATGTTGTGTTTTTTGTGCCATGTTATGTTATATGTCGCCTATTTCAATTGTGCCACAATTTGAAAGCAATATTTACTATCAAAACATTATATGCATGGGACGTGTTTTGTGCTTGGCAGTCGTATTTTTATAAGATTTAACATGTTACCTTTACACTTAAAGTGTATTCTGGCATTATGAACGGCGCTGCTCCCTATGTAGGAGAGATGTGGGGGGCGGGGGGAGTGAACTTCAAGCTTCAAGCTGCTGAGACAATCAAAGCGCAGGCGCCAACCCGTGGGTATCATCGCATACGCGCATAAATGTTGCTTGGTACAGAAAGGCAGGCTGGGCAACTGGGAAGGTGACTGTCAAGAGCAGCGGAAATGCGTTGCCAAGATAATCGAGCCTGGCAAAAAAAATCCGACATGGAGTGTGGTTAACCATCCAGCAGCGCCAGCACAGTTTCATGGATGCATGTCTCCCCCCTGCCTCAACACTCCTCTCTGTAGGTCGCAGCATCTTTCGGATCCTAATGGCTTTTCTCATCTGACGCGCGAGGATTTTTGGACAACACCTCGACAGATTTTGTATTTATTCTAGCATCGAACATAAAACATAAACATGATTTTAAAATCATTTCATAAGCGGAAAAGACTGGAACATACATGCGCAGGAGTGCTATGGTTGCATACTTCGCTTTGGATTTTATGTGCCGTGTCCGGAGACGAGCATCGCTTCAGCGTGGAGGTAAGCTTGGCCCAGTTCTGGGGTTGGGTGTTCAGACTGTGAGTCCGTTGGTCCTGCTTGATGATTCCCATTCGTTACGAATCACATGCAAAGAACATCTCCGGAATGAATTGAAGCATAATTGCGTTGTGTTGGACTGCAATAGCTGGCCATCAGTATCGTCATACTAGAATGATCAAATTTTGCACTGTACTTCATGGAGGAATTGACTCCGTGGACATGGAACATGTATGCATATGCACAGCAGTTTACTGAGTGTTTTCTCAAACGTGATCAAAGTGTCATGAATCCTTTTCTATTCTATTCTGCTTTTATCATTGCACGTAGAATTTATTTTAAGCTCCTGAAAGCTGTAGTCTGTAGAGATGTTGCTATGTGCTCACTTCAAGTGCTCAACCCCTACAGACAGAAAAGTGAATGTGACACCTCATTCTATCAATTTCTTCAATGAAATGACAGACAGAACATGATGCAAGAACACGAATGACACGGGTGTGGACCCCGAGGAAGAAGCTCAAAATGTTATTAAATGAGCGAGCAGCATAGTCTTAGCAAACTGGGATAACTCCAACGTCTATCTAAAGACGTTATGAATTGTAAGGTTTCAACGAGAATTGGCGTCAGGTCTCTCCCTATCCACTGCTTCCCTTAGATATGCTCGTAGATTAAGATTTTAGCAGGACACGGTGTTACGTAATAAGATTTAGACCCTCTGGCCCACATTATTTAGTGTCAGACCTGCTGAGAGGAGAGCAGGGGATTCAGTGCTAGCGCCACCAGATCAAAACAGAATCCCACATCTGCTCTTGTTTTGGCAGCATGATGCAAACAGAATGCTGTTTTTCCTTGTTGGAACCCTACAATCATGAACCTTTTAAGGGAGGCTGATCTGGACACCCCAACTATTTTCAGCACCTAGACATTTTTCAGCCCAGCTGTTCAGAGCTGAAATTGCTGTTCAAGTATTTAGCATACAGATAAAAACACCATCATCCCTGTTCTGTCAGGTGCTTTGGAGACAAAACGTGTGCTGACTACATCAATGCTATGTATTTCTATGTACTTGACCACTGTCCACTGTTCCCCTTCACTAATAGTGCCAAAGGGAACAAGGCAGTGACCTGGATACGACTAACCCCCACCTTCCTTCTGCTCTGGTAACGTATGGGGCTGCCCATACTGCACTGGCTGTCTGCTGTGTTGTTGAAGGGCTGTGGACTCTGGCAGCGGCGGCTGCTGCTGCTGCATACTCACTGCTCAGGTCACTGGATTCATATTAGCTTGATTAATAGTGTGGGAGTGTGGCTACGCCTGGGGAGAGATGCCATCACAGGCCTGGGAACAGGCTGGGACCTTCAGCAGAGAGCACTCAGGGAATCACTGCACCCCGAGCCATTTACAGTAATACACAGGACTACCAATTAAAAACAGCGGGAAAAGAAATGTGTTTCTCCTTGTCGGGCAAAGTGCCCATGGGGCAAACTAAGCAACAAACACAAGCGGGAGACCTTCATGGATCTGTGTGTGGCTTGTGCCTCTTTGTGGAATTGAAAAATTGGAGTGCTTGTGCTGTGCACTTCAGGCGACTAATTGGTCCATACACAGCCACACCCGAATCCATTCCATTGAAAGCTTCTCACTTTTATTGGAGTATCGTATGGGTGCCGCAGGAGCAATCAGAGATTCACAATCTGCTCAAATGAATCTGCAGATCGGCGTTAGCCAAAAAATGTGCTACTGTATTCCATGTGCACTTGCGTGCTCTAGCTGTCACTGATGATGGACAGCATAGCCTGAATCTGAAAACAGCCCTTAAAAAACAATCGCACACTGCCACAGGGAAAGCCGTGTTGCCATCATGTAATGCAAGAGAAGGGTTAAAAGGTATAAGTAAATCAGGAAAAATAAAGGACGATTGGAAGGGGAAGGCATCCCATTTGCAAATGCACATTTGGACTCACAATATCATTTCCTTCTGAAGGTCTGGAACCTGCGTCTCAGCACAGCTGTGTACCAAGCAAACACACAGCTGATTAAAGGCATAAAAAGCGGATAAAGGGGTGGTTTGGCTTAGGAGCTGGAATCAGAGAGGGAGCGAGAGAGAGGGAGAGAGAGAGAGAGAGAGAGAGAGAGGGAAATAGAGAGAGAAAGCAAGGGAGCGAGCGAACGAGAGTATGAGAGAGATAGAGGGAGGGAGAGAGAGAGAGAGATAGTGGGGGGTGGGGGGGGATTAGCTGGCGTGGCAGTGATAGCTCTGAGAGCCTGGAGTGAGTTGGTGCATAGGCAGCTGGGTACCAGGGAGACAGCTGTGGGTTAGTGTAGTGGAGTCAAGTGAAGCTGCGTGGTTGTTTTGCTCACTGGGATTGGCCAAGCCTGACAGTGACCTCTCAGCCAACCTGGGAAAGCGCTCACAGACAGGAAGTTGAAGGACAGGAGGTCGTGTGTACATTAATGCACAACAATAAAGAAACACTAAATGTTGTTAAAGAAAATAGTTTGTACTGCAAAACTGAAATTGAGCTGCAGAACCGCTCTGGATTTGACAGTATTTAATTCAAACGTGGGCTTGGTACAAAGTTGATATAGGTGGAGTTCACTGGATTTAGTTTGGGCCTCGATGACTCAAAAGTGATTTATTACTTGGCCCTGTGTGTTGCATCACCGCGGGCTGTCGGGACATCTGAAAGTGGTAAACAAGAACGGTGACGAATGGCGAGAGTGATTGACAACACTCCCAAGCATCGGGACACAACGCATAACTCACTGTGGCGCGGGACCAGAGGTGAATCAGATTGCACACATGCCGCCCATGTGAAGGACAGCACAGCACAGCACAGCACAGCACAGCACAGACGGCCTGGACGCACCATCAGCAGAGCTCATTCACAAATGGACCTGCACAGCATGGAGCTGCCCACTGCTTGGGCTCACATGGAGGCATGGTGGCTCAGCACTGAGTGTCCCTACTGGTCATTGTGAAATATCTCTATCTCTTTGCCTGGAGAGTTATCTGGTGAGACACCATTGTTTTCCTTGACATGCTCCTTGAGCCTCTTCTGTGATGTCCCTTGTTCATTTGTTAGGGCTATTAGTGTTGACTTCATTTCTTGGCTTGATCTCATAAACCCATTTATATATAAATGTGCTTGTGCCCCTCAACACACGTGGTCTGTGCAGAAGCATTATTCATGTGGACTCTCTCAGTGAGTAATATCTCAGTAGCACATGTATAGCCGCTGTGGCCAGCCTCTGAATAATTGAAAGGAAGTGATACCCGCTAAGACGAATGCGCTGTATCCGTGGTGCTTCATTTCCATGGAGACCCCTGGGCATGTGCCCACCGGGCTGGAGGGAGCCAGCCGGCGGAGCCTACGCAGCCTGGCCTGATGAATTATTGACATGCACCCCGTCAGCTGGCGTGTTCCCTCACTTCCTGGCTTCTGCGTGGCGTGGGGTGGGGGGTTGGGGGGTGGCAGGGGGGGTGTCGATGCCCACTCGAGGAGGATCTGATTGAATGGAAGGAAATGGTGGAGTGATTGGCTCCATCTTATCACGTCCATGTGAGCGCCTAGCGTGGAGGCACAGCTGTGATGTTAGTCAGCGTTGCTCATGAGAAGTTCTCCCTATCTTTGGAGCCATCTTGCAGTGATGAGCGGGTGTGACAGGAACACACACCCAAAACAGCAGAGATGGGGCTCAGTCTGGTACAATCAGTCTGGACATGTGTTGTGTGCTGCAGCATCATGTTGTATCAGTATTGGAATCGGTTGACCTGTTGGGAGACAGAGGTATCCCCTCTCAAGACGTGCATGCACACACACCAGAACATGTGTGTGCAGGCATGTAGTGCCCACACTCTTGAATATACGAGAACAAGCAGATCTGTGGATTTTGTGGAGTTACCCAGGTGCGTTGCTAAGAGTTGAAAATATTCAGGGCTTAGCCCAGACCTGTAGGGGGATCTGGGGAAATTGTCCCCCGGGGATTTTCTTTCTCTATTTCTGACAGCTAAATGCACCATTTTCACACAGTTTGAGACAGTATGAAACAGTATGCCTAAAGACAGGGCCCATCATCCGTCTGACTCACGTGATTACCCCATCCATTATACCGCACTGCTTGTCTGCATGAAAACACGTTTAGGCCTATGCTAGGTCACACTGACACAGGACATGGACAGACTTTTATAGACAGAAATTACGTTTCATGTGAACATCGTGCTGTTTGAATATCAGAAAACAACGTCAGCCTTAGGTAAACCGAGTTGTAGATAGGCCTACACATAGTGTTGTCTGGGGATTGATTTTAAAACTGGGAGATAATAAAATTGATTCTAAACGGTTGTCATTATTTGATTCCCTTTTACCTTGCTTGTGTATTGCCCAAATTGGCCAAATGGTCAGCAAAAGGAGATTGCAACAGGAGATAACTCTTCCTCCACCTCCTCTGGCCTCGTCTGGGCCTGCGCCTTGTTTCCTTCAGCCTTTAAAAGTGTATTATCTCCAAAGCCTTCAAGTCTTGCCATCGTGAATTAGCTGGCTAGCTACCACCAGATGCCAACATTGACAAGCCCTGTGTGCTCACACAAAATGTGCGATGTCAAGTGGTGTGAAGTAGATCTGCTGCTTGAATGACACAGATGACCCAAAACGTAGGATACCTGTGTTTTTGATCAACAATATCATATTACTTTCAAGGGCTTTAATGGATGATCAGAAAGACAGATAAATAGATCTGCTATGAAAAATATAATACATTTTTTTATTTAAAATTTAAATCTAAATAAAAAATTGAGATCTGGAGCTATTCATAAAACCTTTGGGGCTGTAGCCTCAGACGCCCAGGCCTAATGACACCCATGGACTAACCCTATGACTGGCTACCCATGTTGCACTGCTTTTAGCAATCTGTGCCTTTTAACTGTGCCCTCAGGCCAGCTGTTACGCACTGGAGCAGTCAGTACAAAGTGTTAGAAATACTAGTCATATTTAGTCATATATGGAGACGAAATTGAAGTCTTTGTTTTTTTGCTTGTCTTTGAACAATCAGTTAGATGCAATAATAAGTATTGACAAATATTAATATATTCATTCTTTCATTGATTCATACAACAATACGTAATTATACTTCCATTGCATTGTGTTTAATTAGTCAATGTGTCTATTATGAGGACAATGCTGGTAACATGTAAGTCTGTCCACATGTGGATTAAGTCTAAGCTAAGAGCAGCCCATGATAAAATCTCTCTCCCACTCTAGCTCTGCTCTCCCTATCCCTCGCTCTTTCCTTTCACTCACTTGTGTTTTTTTCCACTCTACTGTAGGCTTGGCTGCAGAAGTATGGCTATCTCCCGCACACAGAACCTGGAATGGCTGTTTTGCGCTCAGCACAGACCATGCATTCAGCCATTGCTGCCATGCAACGCCTTTATGGCCTTAATATCACAGGGACACTGAACAGAAACACCATAAGGTGAGCTTAAATCCAAATTCAACAGACACACCCACACACACACGCACGCACTCACACACACACACACACACACACACACACACACACACACACACACACACACATACACATACACACACACAGACAGAATCTGTCTCTCAAACATATTTGCATACACACTTTTAATATATGAACTCACAAAACAAAACAAAAAGTTGTGTACCAGCATTTTGAAAAGTGCTCCAGATGTAGTGATTTATGCAGTGAGGCTTAAACACTTGAGAGATGTCTGTATGGATAGTATGATTGATGGAAGTTATATCATAATCTCCCAATAAACTTTAAATCTGTGCATCAGATTTATTCAATGCAAATATGTGCATTATGGCACTGATATGCCCTGGCTAGTCCCTATAATACTGGCTAGTCATTAATTATACTCAATCTGCATCTGTGCGACAATTTTATTTCAAGGCAAGATTTTTTTTTCCCATTAGGGTGCATTGTTCAAACAGTACAGCTAAGATTATTTTTCAGTGGCTCAACACAATGCGCTTGTCAATGCTGAATGATGGTTGTTGTTGTTGGTGACAGGTGCTTTTTGGAGTATTTTTCAGCCATTATTTATCTGCTGCGTAGACATTAATGAAAAGTGGCAACCATTACAAACAGCTTGCAGTGATAATGAATCTTGTGCAATGTGGGATACAAATGCTCAAGTAGCCAACGCCAAAAATAGATGAAAGTAGTCAGCCAACAGAACCTAAGTGCAGGATTTGTGATGAGCAACATGGGACCTTTGGGGTCTAAGACAATAGCATTAACCTGCTTAGCTATTGAAAGGAAAATAATAGAGATGCCAGCCATGATGTACTTGCATCATGTTCTTCTTCTCAGCTGGATGAGGAAACCCCGGTGCGGAGTCTCAGATCCACTTAGCGACGTGTCCAGTTCCGGCTCCCGGCCCCGCAAACGGCGCTACGCCCTCACGGGCCAGAAGTGGCAGCGCACGCACATCACATACAGGTGGGAGTGAGTGAGGAAGATGACTTGTCTGGTGTGATGACGAGCTGAAGCTCGGTTAGCATCAGTAACCTTTAACAATCTGTTTTCGAGTTAGTCGCCTCTTGACTTGTAATGACGTAAACGTCTCGCATGTTCCACGATGTTACACGGGTAAGTCGCCATGAATACATTTTCTCAAACTCCCCGCACTGCAATGGAGACCCGGCCGGTACACGGAATTGAGAAACCTCCTCACTGCATTCTGCTTATCTCTAACCTTTCAGGGACATATTCTAAAAGCTCGTAAGTTTACATTTACGAAGGCAGGGAGGAAATATAAGGTTCTCTCACCCCAATTTAGACTAGACCGACTAGAGCATGTGATAACAAAACTGATGTATTCAAATCCTTCCTCCTGTGATTATTTTTTAATTGCTGAGGCACCTATGCAAATGGGATGTAAATCAGTACAGGAAGGGGACAGGCTGCTGACTGCGTCTCTTTCTGGGAAAATCAGAGGAAAGAGAGGAGATTTTCTTTTTTTTCTGTGTCTGTCAGCGAGAGATAAAGACTTGAATGTGAAAGTTCAGCAAAGCTACTGCGGCTGGAACAGTTTAAAAGTAAACTCTCAGGCTTCTAGGATTCGAAGGGACTATGGTTTTGGGAAATTGCTTTCTCGCCATCTCCAGGTTTTGTGAGTCTTGGTTTGTGTGTGTGTGTGAGTGTCTGTGTGTGTGTGTATTTTTCATGTGGATAATGCACAGTCTCACATAAGCAGTTGATTGTTTCTGTGCTCCTTAGAAGTGTTTGTTCCCATCATCATGGGGCCCCTTCATTTTTGTATCTATGTGACCTAGACTGCAGTAGAATTCATTGATTGCCTAATTTGTTGTTCAGACAGTCATGGCGCAGGAATTACATTCAGTGCCAGGATATTTGTCTTTATTCAGTGCTTGTCACACATTTCTCTATGCAGGAAAAAGGCTCAAATGAATCATCAAACATACAAATACAGCTCCATTTTTTCAATATAAAAATAGTCCCCTAGAGTAACACAGTGAGTTTCCAAATAGATTAAGCCCAGGAGAAAAACGAACTTTAAACCCAGCAATCATAATCATTTGTTTCCGTCTCCAGCTTAAAGAATTTCACACCCAAGGTGGGAAACCATGAGACCCACGCTGCCATCCGCCGGGCGTTTGACGTGTGGCAGGGTGTGACGCCGCTGCGCTTTGAGGCTGTGCCGTACAGCGCGCTGGAGAGCGGCAAGCGTGAGGTGGACATCACCATCATCTTCGCTTCAGGTTTCCATGGCGACAGCTCCCCTTTTGATGGTGAGGGGGGCTTCCTGGCGCACGCCTACTTCCCAGGCCCTGGCATAGGCGGGGACACCCACTTTGACTCGGACGAGCCCTGGACCCTTGGCAACCCTAACCATGATGGTGAGAACGAGCTCCATGAACAACGTCAGCCACCCTCTCATGGGTACTTATGTTTGGGCCTGTGTGTGCCTGTGTATGTTGTGGAGCGTGGATGATGTGTATGTGTGTGTGTGTGTGGATGGGATGGGGGGTGGGTTGGTGGTATTCGCTGGGAATATTACTGGGTGGCTGAAGCCACTCTTTGATGGGGTAATCAGATCCGCCACTTTGTTGCATCCAGAGGCACTTAACCTTAATTACCTAGACTGCAAGACCTGAGTGCTTTTAAGACAAGCGCTCCAGCATAGCGATAATGGATAGCAGCAAACACAGGCATTAGCCAGCAGCACTCACACTGCTGTCTGCCAGCCTGAAATCACTCGCTTTTGGCCTTTATGACAGTGTGTGCTCTGAATCATAATTACAGCTTCTCATTTAACCCATTAATAGCGCAGGGTCATGGCTCTTGAGGTCGCTGGATTATCTTGAATGTTGACCATAGTACTATCTGATCTGCAATACTAATGCTATTGCTGACACCAGCTAGAAAGGGCTTAAGGAATAATGCAAATCTGGCAATGGCAGGGAAATGGTTTGAAGTTTTTCTTCTGTCGTATTCTGTTTAATGAAATTTGATTTGAAATGCACTTTCTTTTACTTGATGATACCATCACAGAGGAGCGGGACCATGAAGCAGAGCCTGTGCTGAAATTGTTGTGCTTATGTTAGTCATGTAGGCTGATTAAAGTCAAGGTCAGTAAAGGTGATATGGGCGCAGTATGGCTCACGGATTAATGGACATTATCCTGCACACGTTCTTACACTGTATCATGCTGGATTCCTGAAGCCAACAATTGTCATGCACACATACAGTGCTTAGTGAGACAAGCCTTGAGGTGTTTGCTGTCAGTGGAGGTCCGGTGATTTTTTTTTTCACTCTTGTACATTGTGCATGTGTGTATTTTTACTTCCCTGTGTTTTCGGGCAATATAGGTCTGTTCATACGGCATGTTGTGTAAGACAGTAGCCACCCCCCCCAATCCCCCCACCCCCCTGCCCATGGCAAGGACGAGATTTTCTCTTATGTTTTTGCTCCGGGTTGAATTACTGCATGTGTTCAGATCACCATGCATTCCCTCGGCTTTCACTGTCAGTTAGCTTATCTGAGAATGTGATGCACCAAAATGCCATGACCCCAGATTACAGACAAGATTATATCTGAAACACGCTACTTAACTCGGAATCCATGCCAGCTGCTGTTACATAGCACAAAATCCACATTATTGTGAAAGCACAACCAAACTAAAACACACCTGAAAATCCATGGACTGTCTGGACCTGATACTCATATTAAAGGAATATTGAATGCCCCGGAACTGCTTGTAAATGTGTATATTTCTGGAATTTCTGTCTTTTTAAAGGCAATGATCTCTTCCTTGTGGCGGTGCACGAGCTGGGCCATGCTCTTGGACTGGAACATTCCAATGACCCCACAGCCATTATGGCCCCCTTCTACCAGTACATGGACACAGAGAGCTTCAAGCTACCGCATGACGATCTGCAAGGCATTCAGAAGATCTATGGTGAGCTACCTGTGGCACATGGTCATTTTATATTTCTGTCAGTTCATCCATAGGATGATGGGTAACTATAGGACCTCTTGGGGAGACACGAGTCTATGAACACTAGTAGATTGTAGATCCAACTTTTTTCTTTTAACCGTAATGAAAGCTTGTGTGCAGAAATATAAATTTTGTTCTCCAATTTGTTAGTGGTGCTGGCCGTATATACCTCTGCCTGTACCTGGTGTTGCCATTCATTGCACCCTGTCTGACAGGGTCGTCATGTTAGACCAACCACCTTTATTAAGACCACTCCCATCTCTCCGATCTCAACAGGCCCTCCAGACAGGAGCCCCCAGCCCACCAGGCTGCTGACGACAGCTGCGCCCCCACGCCTGCAGCAGCCACCCTCCGACCCCCGCAAGCACGACCGCCAGAGCCGACCACACCGGCCTCCGCAGAAGACAAAGACCACTAACCAAAACTCCAAACCCAATATCTGCGACGGCGGATTTAACACACTGGCCATCCTGCGAAAGGAGTTGTTTGTATTTAAGGTACCTTTTTTTTTGTGAAATCAGGTGTTTTTGGAGGATGAGGTCAGGATTTATTGAAAAGGAGACAGTAGATTTTCAAAGATATGTGTATTAATGTTATTTCTACTCATTGACATTGACAAGTGACAGTAAACTTTTCAACTATTCTAAGAAACGCCCATTGAAGGCATAACTATGCTAATCCCTTGTTTGTCCACTTCTTTTTCTAGGACCAGTGGTTTTGGAGGGTGCGAGATAATTCTGTGGTGCCGGGGTATCCGATGCAAATCAATTACTTCTGGAGAGGGCTGCCTTCTAAGATTGATGCAGTCTATGAGAACAGCGAAGGGAAATTTGTGTTCTTCAAAGGTGAGAATGACCTTTTAAGGTTGCTAAACTTTCCCAATTTGTATTCGTTCTCAATGTACACATGGTCTCTTTTAATGCAGAATTACTGTGGATTGACAGTTTTTTTTATTTTGTTTTGTTTGTCTGCCGTCGTTCTTGTAGGGAACCGGTTCTGGGTGTTCAAAGACACGACCCTGCAGCCTACATATCCTAAGGATATTTCACTGTTTGGTACTGGGATGCCCACTCAGAGCATTGAGACGGCTGTCTGGTGGGAGGGTGCTGCAAAGACATACTTCTTTAAAGGGGACAGGTTAGTGTTGCAGACCGAGCCTCTGTCCCTCAGCACAACAGCATTCCCGTGTGAGCACTGCTAGCCGTAATGATTGTGCTTAATTATGTGGAGCTGCCAAGTTGCAATGGCAATGTCATTAAAATCCTGAGAAAAGCAAAATGTCCTTAGCCATGTACTGCAGCATTCTTGGCAGGAAATTGTTCATAACTGCTGCCTGCTGCTCTGCATTAGCAAGTAGGACAAAAGGGGGTGGCAAATGTTGTGGTTGTTGCCATGTATCTTTGGGAAAACTTTACAAAAACACTGTTGTGCCAAAGCAGGTTTTGCTGTCTGGTAAAGTCTGGCTTGTACATTGTCCTCATTCGGTCTGCTTACTGCCTTACACCCTGTACAGATACTGGAGGTATAATGAGGATTTGAGGACCATGGACCCTGGGTACCCCAAACCCATTTCTGTTTGGAAGGGTATCCCAGAATCCCCGCAGGGGGCTTTCGTGGACAAAGCTAATGGTAGGACTATGATAATGTTTTCACAATCTAGATTAGTCTACATAACAAATACAACAACTGAGGATTTTCAGTATATCAAATAAGATTTTAGATATGATTTTTCAGCATTTTGATATATCATTAACACCTCTCTTTTCCAGCTTTATCTGCAGGATATACATATTTCTATAAGGGGAAGGAATATTGGAAGTTCAGCAATGAGAGACTGCGGGTGGAGCCGGGATATCCACGCTCCATCTTGCGGGACTTTATGGGCTGCGACCACATCCCCATAGACCCGGACAAGGACGCGGACTGGGCTCAGCCGGAGGAGCACCAGTACGACCCGGAGGACGTGGACATCATCATCAAGTTGGAGAGCACCGGTGGCACGGAGAAGGCCGTGGCCATCGCCATCCCCTGCATCCTGGCCCTGTGCATGATGGTCCTGCTGTACACGGTGTTCCGCTTCAAGAGGAAGGACACCCAGCGCCACATACTGTACTGCAAACGCTCCATGCAGGAGTGGGTGTGAGCGAGCGGGATGGCAGCGCTGGTGCACGCGCGCGTGGAGGAGCAGAGTGCCCCCTCCCCCACCCTCAATCCCCCCCCCCCCAACCCCACTAAGTCAATACCACCTAAATGCTCCTGCTGATTGAGTGTTTAGCAGCTGGTAGTGTATAGACAAAAAAAAAGTCTTGCCATGAGATCTTTGGGTTTAGGCTAGTTCAGGTCATGTGGTGTGAAGACCAGTCCGTTCTGGTCTAAAGCGGACAGGAATGGGATTCCCTCTTTGTCTGAAGGAGTTTGCTCTTCCTTCCAAATACGAGGACAAGTACTGAGTGTGCAAAGCCATCTTGGACCTAGATCTTTCTTTGTTCAAACTGAAGTGACTACACTGACAATAAAGAGCTGAAGACAGAGACTTTTCTCTCTTCTGTACACTATAGGTATATAATTTTAAGTGTGGACTTGAGTGTCCCTCTTAAAACCTAAATGTGGATGCAGACTGATAACTGAACCAAATATGACCTTACTTTCCAAAGAGGATTGCTTTTCATTTTCTGTTTCTCTCATCATTGCTTACATCATCTCATTTTATTGTATTTTCATCTTTGCTCTTGCCTGAGGTAGTAACTGAGAGCTGGAGATTGTAGACTGTTGAAGAGGTCTGTCAAAAACAGGTCCAAACTCTACCTGCAATATTTTTTGAATGCCTTAAATTCACAAATTATTTTATTCTGTGTATATCTGAGTGTATTTATGTAGATTTACATTTTGTGTGAGTGTGCGTATACCTGTGCGCAAGACAGAGTGTGTATATACAGTGTGTGTGTGTGTGTATGTGTTTGTGTGTGTACGCCATGTGATGAGCTATTCAGATGGAAGGTTTTACTGTATAGATTACCTCACTTCTGATTGGCTGTTCCTCTGAGCAGTCCAATGGCTTAAGGTGTTATGTGGAACACTGTAAGTGCATACAGATCAGGCAGGTAATCAGAAGAATCTTAGGCGCCAACACCTTTAGCCTTGTTACCATCCAGAGGAAAGAGAAGGGGTTTTCATTCTTTAGTGACTCATAATGATATTGTTCAGTCTCCTAATGCAGAAATATGACAGAGAAATGATTTATAATGCCTATGATGCACTTGTAATGTGCTAAGATACATATACAAACTGACAAATCCCAGTTATTATGCATGAAGTCAAATTGAAATAGTTTCTTGCCTCATGATAATTTCATAAAGAGTTGATCATTCATAACTTGTTTTGTCTCGAAAGCAGTGCTGTAATGAAGGTTGTAGTGACGGAAGTTACAGATGACTGTTCAAGGAAATATTGGGTAAAAAAGCATTCATCAAATAGTTTGTGTTTAAATGTGAAAAAGATGAAAATCAATCACAAGAATCTGCTTGTTCAGATTAAATGTTCCTTTTGGCTTTGGGTTGGAAGCAGAATGATATGCACTGGCGAATTGCCTTGTTTTGAAGTTTCATTTAGTACTGGACATTAGAAAATCAAACTAATCGGTTCACATCTGATTGTTTAGTAACTCTCTGCATTATAAGACTAAACTAAAATTGCAATCCTCTAACACCATCATGTGCGGTGTTCTTAGAATCTTCCAAACGTCTCTTGGTCACACACCCAGAGGAATGTGTGAATTTAATTTCATGTGTGATGTTTACTTCTGTTTTTCGAACGTGAGGAACCTACTCCATTTTGCCTTGCAACTCAGTGAGTACTGTACATGTATATTTGAACATGTTGTAAATATCTCATGTAGTATAGACTTGATATGACTAAGTGTGAGGCAGGCTGTCAATGAAGTATGAGAGTAATCATCTGCTGTAAGTACAGATGACCTATTCAACGTCACTGTTGACACGTGGCATTGCAGACATAATCCACAAAACACGCTGATGCCCTTTATGGATGTTGTCATAATTTCTTGATTCTGATTTTTATTTATTAGACTTAGTGAAGGATGTTTAATGAGCCAAACTAGTTGAATAAATGTCAGATGTTAATATAAAAAAAGTGGTTTAATGATATTTGGCTATTTTTTAATGATTCTTCATTTAACATGTCTCATACACATAAAGGTAGGGACCTAAGCATAATACGAAGACAGTCATCATGTTGTAGACTTTATAGCAAATTTAGACTGCAGTTATCCTACCCATCAAAACATTTGAATGTGTCCATAAATGTTGCTTTATTCTGAGCAACTGAAGAGCTAACATGCTGGAACTATTGTCCCCACAAAAGCCTGATCACTAGTTGCATTTCAAGTATGATTTGCATGTATCAGAGTGGAGCTCATGCTGTTAAGGTTGTTACTGGTAATTTCCGTGCCATCAAAGATCGAAATGACGGTGCTATTAATACAGCAGTCAACAGGACAGCATGGGGAGTGCCAGGGTAGTGAAGAGATGATGTGAAAGCCTGACAGGCACAGGATTGCACTCTTCAGTCTCCCAGGGTAATTTTCCCAAACAAAACATTCAGGAATTTTCCAGTGTGTATTTCAATTTCACGCGGGTGTATGATGTCTCAAGAAGATTCTTGCTTAAGATGTATATATGACACAGACAAAAAATATTGCAGGGAAGAAGGTAACATCTATTGTATACAAGTAAAAGCCTGCACTCAAAAACATGTTTTGTTTCACCAGAAATGTGTTTAGTTTGGTTAGCATTTTAATGAAGCAGAAATCTGTTATTTCATAGAAACTTCCTCAGCAGTAGAGTTGCATTTGTCAAGTGAATGGTGAAGATAATACATTACATTCATTACAGGTTATAGCATTACTAATGTAGCTTGCCACTGGCCTCCCCCCAATTCCATACAAGCTCAAATAAATGATCACCTTTTTGTGATCTATCTTTTTAATGGGGTGGCAACTGGCAACATTGACAAACAAGCTCTCATTCAGATGACTGATAGCATTTTGTCTTCCACAAATTGGCATAGCACCATCATCCATCAGGCAGGAGCCAATGGAATGTGGATAAATGCGAAATATGAGATGTATTTGGAGAACTAAGAGTTTTTTGGACAACGTGGATCCCATTACATCTCAGAAAAAGCAATCACAGCATGTCACAGAAATGTAACATCAGTGGATTGCTGAAGTGTAATGTCTTCAAGCACAGCTGAGTGGAAGAAGGAATTTCTACATATGGCCTATGGTGTAGGAGAGAGATACTGGTGAAAGCATGCAGTCAATAATATGTGATTGTTATGCTTCGCAAATTGCATGCAACTTGAATAATGTTGTGGGGAATATACATTTGTTCTGTTGTTATACATTTGACTGTTCAATACCCTGCTTGTGCTGCAGGGTAAATTAACACCACGCCCACTGACAAGGCATAATTTAAGATCAATGTAACGCTACACCCACAACAGTTAAAGAAGCTAACATGTGACGTCATTGAACAACATCCCACAATCCATTGCGAAACTCCAGATTCCAACTAACCAGAGAACCGTGAGCCTCACTCACTCACTCGCGGGATTTGTCTAGTTCCTCACTATATGTAGCGGCATGACGAACACAGATGAAGGATGATTTCGGTGAATCAGATTCATCCCCACTTTGGCGTAATTGGTAACGGTTGTTGCAGGTTAATGTGAAGTAATTTGCTGGTCATTTATGCGTTAGAACTCCAGCTATGGCCTGGCTCGACTAGTTATCCAGCTAACGTTACCTAGCAAGGTAACGTATGCTGTGACAAATTTAGGCTATCGTGATTGTTGCAGTGTAGTTTTTTTTGTAAGTTAGCGGTAATAGTTTGAATAGTTAAATGCAAGAAAAACAATTTGAAGCTTATGCCGTTTAAGATTCAGTCATTTGTTCATAGTTAAGGAATTATTTAGCCTAGATTGGGGGCCTACGCCACGTGTGGGTCTATTCTTCGTTTGCACGTGGCAACTCAAATTCAGTTAACAACGCTAACGTTGGCTAAAAGTGAGCTAAGCAATATCTGATAACATTGTATCACTTGTATAACTTTACTTCGAGGTTAATATTTCCAGTGAATCCAGGACCTATGACTACAATATGTGAGGGTAATAGACACATATGAAGACTTCGCGCTTGAAATACTTACTTCATTCAAAATATGTGTTCACTGACTTTGTTTGCTAAGTAATGTTATGTTAGCTGAACAGGTAAAATCCACATCTATATATTCTTCTCAAAGGTAGGTGGATTGTTACTGACAAATATATTGCAGAGTGGGATAAGTGTTTGGTAAACTAGCCAGAGTAGCAAATCTGATTATTTGTATATTTGCCCTGATGGATGAAGAGCATATTCCAGAACTCCCTGATTACGTGATGTAAATAAGAATCCTGAGTGCATCCATATGCCTTAAAGTGGCGCATTAGAAACTGGTTTAAAATTTGCTCTAATTTTTTACAAGGGCATTTAAAATTTTTTGTTTGGATTTGGTTTATATTCCAGATTTACACGATTGGTGCAATAAACCAGCATGTAGTTCAACACCTAGAAAGCCCCCCCAACTGGTCTGTTACTCATTTGAAGTAACTGGGTGAAATTTCAGATGGGGACGGTGAGGCTAAGAGCAGCGGCCCCAAAACAGTGGACAATTACAGCTTGTGATGCAGTACAAATTATGTTGATGTTTTTAATAACAGTGTATGAAAATCTGATTATATTTTTGCTTGTTTTTGGATCTCCATGCTCTCTTGTCTGTGTTGATTCCCAGACAAGGCAGCATGGTCCATATTCAGCCAGTGTCTCTCACGTCTGTGCCAAGGAAACTACCAACAGTAACAATAACTTATGTATCCAGTACTGATATGTGATGTATGATGACAGTGTTCAGCCTGATATTTACTCATCATTTCTGAATGCTTTGGAAGCCTCCGGCGTTGATGTAATCTTTCCTTTTCTCTCCCGTCAGCATGTTCCACTTACTGCAATGCTGGAACAGGACTGTGTGACCCCCTAACTAATAACAGGTGAGCTGAGACCGCTCTCCCTATTTCTGTCAAGACGGATGATAATGATGATTCTATTCTTGAACTCTCTTTCTGAGCTGCTGATGTTGACAAAAACACTGACATCATCCTTCTTCTGTTTGAAACAATTTTTTTTTAATCATGGGAGGAATTTTATGTTGTCTGCTTTAACTTGTTGCAGGGACAGGTGTCTGGTGTTGAAAAGGCTGTTACTTGGACTTTCTGAAGTAAGTTTAAAATCAGGCTAACAATAAAGCCCATGTAGTTAAAGTTGATCTGACTGATAAATTGTATTCGCCATAACATCTTTTGAGAGGCCAAAACCCCTGTGTATCCTCTGGTAAAGATTCTGTTTGTCCGTCCAGTTATGTAACTACTTTAGTAATGGGGAATCGGTAATGTCTAAAATACACAGGAACATTTCTCAGTATGGTGAACTAAATAACGGTATTGATGGATGATTATGATGATTTATATTCTGAACTCTCTCTCTGAACAACTGATGTCACTGAGAATTCTGATATCGTCCATCTTCATGATTGTATTTTAAAAAAAAAAACTCAATGGAAGACATTTACTTATTTTGTATTGCTTTCACTCTTTGCAGGTCAACAGATAAGTAGTATGAAAGGGCTGCTACACTGCAAAGACATCTGCGATGAGACTTCTGAATTGTACAATTTTTAATAAACTTTCGAGTACTCATTTGTTTTTTTGTCCTTTCTGTTTTGGTTGATTTGTCAGCATATCCATTGAACATTCTGAATTGTTTCCTTTGGCTTACAGCCTATGGATTTAATTAAACACTCTAAACTGCATGTGGCTCTAAAACCAATCAAAGCATATTTCATGAAATGGTACTGTGTTGGTCTTCTACATGATAAATTACATTACAATTAGAGACATTTTCCCCATGTAAGGTGTTCCCTTTGTGTCTAAAAATTAGTGTAGTAGGCTATGCAGACTTCTTACAACGCGGCCCCAAACTGAAAAAAAAGAAGGGCTACCCTGAAGTTCAAGCGCGACTGGTTTCCACCAAGTAGCAGTGGAAAGCAGAGACGGTAAATGGTTAAATCAGAAGCTTCCACAACTTCAAAGTCTGTTGTGCCGTTTTAGTTATGTTATGCTCTTGTAAGGGCAAATGTTACACCCAGGATGCTGCGCTCTTCTAGTGAGCGTCGTTTGGCACTGCCGTCTGTGCAAGTACGGCAGTCCAGACTATTCTCATTTGTAGTTCCACGTTGGTGGAATGAACTACCCAGCACTACCAGAGCAGGGGCATCCCTCTCTACCTTTAAGAAGCTTTTGAAGACCCAACTCTTCAGAGAGCACTTCCGGTCCTAACTGGCACTTCGACTAGTGCGTAACTTGCAATTACAGCAGTTACATTTCTGCACTTCTTTTTTCTCTTTATTTCATTTTGTTATATTTCTTATGTAAAGTAGTATTTATTTATTGTTACACCAGCTACCTCGATTGCGAGTGACACCAGCCACCCCGCACACAGTCTGTTCAGCCTCCTACCCTCTGGAAGAAGGTATAGGAGCCTCCGTTGCCGCACCACCAGACTCAGAAATAGCTTTATACACCAAGCTGTCAGAAAGCTAAATTCTCTCCCCTCACTCCCCCCAGCCATATCCGTCAGTCTGATACGAGGCTGAAATCCTCCCCCCCCCCACCCTACAATAACTCAGGACTCTGCAACAAAACTGTCCCTTGCACTTTTATCACTTTACCACTTACTGTTATACTTGCACTACCAATGTAACAAATACATCTCACAGGATGTCTTTTTGCTGCCTTTTTTTGCACTACCATAACCTCACTTTAAAGTAAACTTATGCTGCTGTACATGTATCTGTATGTTTATAACTATATGTATATGTATATCTATATGTCTTGTCTTATCTGTTGTTGTGCGTGTGCACTTATATGTTTCACCGTGGGAGAGTGGGAAACGTTTTTTTCGATTCCTTTGTATGTCTTAACATGCAAAGTAATTGACAATAAAGCTACTTTGACTTTCTATTGCTCGTAGCTTGACTATTCTCTCCCTTGTACGTCGCTTTGTACAAAAGCGTCTGCTAAATGACTAAATGTAAAATGTAAATGTAATGTTACACGCAACACAGCAAGTTATCTAAATTAATGTTTAACCTCTACTTACAGACACTGAGCAAATCCATATAATTGTGAATCAAATAACCTGTTATAAAAGTGTTATGATGATGGCCATCACCAAATAAATCCAGCCCTCCAGCAAGCATTTCTAAACAAAACTATTCATCACGTGTTCATGTGCAAAAGCGTGATTTAAGGTGATAGGAGCACTCACTTAAATATCCACCAGATGTCACTCATACATCACTTCACATTACTAGCAGGCCTCAGTACTTGATGAAACACTAGTCTTTTAGAATATTTTTGTTGCAGCCGTTATGCCATTGGTGTGAAATAGGCAACGTATTTCATTAAAACGCAGTCGACATTGTTGTACAACACGCCGGGTTTTGTGGATGAAATACTAGGCCTACATATTTTGTAGAATTGCCTACTTATGGTTTTTTTATACTTATGGTAGGCAATACTACCTTTGACAAAACCATTTGCACCTTGCTCTTTGGGTTAAACTAAGTAACTGGTTTAAATGAAAGGTTGTCAAATTCGTGCCTGCAGTCCTAATAATGATTAATTCGCTGCACCTGTGGCCGATTTCATTTATAAATCCTTTCGCTTGTGTGTTAGTTAGTTCGGCTAAAATGGCTTTAGTTCAATTTAACTAAACTTTCAGTGTGACTTAGCTAGACTGGACTGTCAGGGCGTAAGAGTATATGGGTACAGAATATGTCAGTTGTTCAAGCACACAACAGGAGGTTCTTGTCTTTTTTTGTTGTTGACAAGTTTGGTTACTTTCAAGGGGAAATTAAATGTGTCACTCAAGGCTCTTTTGTTCAGTGGGGTGTAGAATAATGCCCACTGAATCATTGGAGCTTATAGATGTTTGTGACTACCCTTCATTCTAAAACTCAAGCTTATTCCACAGGGTTGGTGTGGCTCTTGTTGGGCTTTTAGCACAGTTGGGTCAGTCGAAGGCCAGCATTTCAAGAAAACCGGACAACTAATTTCTCTGAGTGAGCAGAACCTGGTTGACTGCTCCACAATTCAGACGTATGATCAGGGCCGGACCTAGCACATTTGGTGCCCTAGGAAAGCTTCCCCCCTCCTGCCAAATCAAAACAGTTCTACAGTAAAGTACTGCACCTTTATTTATTACAAGAGCTAGGAAGAAATGCAAAGTGCACACTAAAGAATCAAAACAAATAAACAACTTAGCTAACAAACAATAATAATAATAAATAATAAAATAATATATGCAAATTTGCTTTCAATTAAAATTATATATTGTAAAATATGTTACACGTGTTAAATAAGCAAAATATAATAAGCAAAATAAACAAATAAATAAATAGTACAAATGAACTACAAATTAAGAACTATTTACATTCCACTCACTATCATCACACTTCAAGGGTTACAGTGCAATCATTCTGGCCTTCCTCGCTGCAAAGTCATCAATAACATCATGGTATGAAATCTGACCAACAAACTCATGGTTAATACTGATTACAGCCAGACCACTGAGGCGTTCTTGAGCCATGGTTGATCTCAGGTACTTTTTCAACAGTTTTAGAAAAACTCATCTTGGCTGAAGCTACTGTTACTGGTAGCGTTGCACTGTGAGCTGTGAGCTGCTTTGGATGTATGAACTCAAGAGTGTCATGCTCTTTGATGGTTATTTCGTTATTAAGCATTTTGGTGTATTTGGACAGCCTGACATACTTTTTTTATTCCAAGATAGGCATAGCTGTTGATTAGTTGAATCAGGTCTGATTAAACTGGCTAGCTCGCTACACCAATACTAACGTTGTTATTATTACTCAAATTTCAATTTCATGACACAACGAAAATGACGCAAATTGCGGTACAGCTGAACTTGCGCTATGTTTTGCTAAAAATAGCCTGATGACAGTTTCGACTGAATGGCAATAAGGAAAGCCACACCCCTTCACTGGCTAGCTAACGTTAGCTAACTAGCAAGATTACATGACATTATGATCCATTCGCTTAAGTTGACAATACAATAAAAATTGCATACCTTTCTCCTTGGCACTTTTCTCTTCTTCTTCCTTTCTTCTCTTTTTTGTATTGCGCCCCGGATGGCTTTTGCCTCATCATAGTTCTTTCTAGTCTCTTTCCTCGACGCTCACTTCCACACACTCGACCCATACCCATCAATGCGCTAGCATGTTCTGACAACACCTCTTTCGATTTTTGGCTCATTTTCCCCTTATGTTAGATTAATTTTTTTAATGTCAAAATATTGGTTGGAGATATAGAAGGGGGCGCAAAACACTGCCCAGCAAAAAAAAAAAAAAAAAGTATTATTATAATTTTGTTTTGCCTCTGGGCGGCGCTCTAGGCAACCACCTATGTCGCCTGTATGAAGGACCGGCCCTGCGTATGGGTGTAGAGAGGAGGATTGATGGGGGTGCGATGCCGTCCATTGCTCAAAAGGGCATTCATGCAGCTGCAAATTATCGATACATTGCTAGGGTGAGTTCTGATTTGGTCCTTTTTGTATGCAAATTGTCAGATCAGTAATGTTAAATGTAGTTAAGATTGTGTCCATGTTGATGTATTGAATGACTGTTTTTCTCAAGCGCAACAACGGATGTCAACATGATAAAGGCCCAGTTGCCACCAGAATCTCTGGCCACGTAAGGCTAACCAGTAGATGTTTTGGCGGCAGCACTCCAAAACATTGGGCCAATCGCTGTTGCTGTGGATGCTGGGGAAAAAAAGCTTCCAACTCTACCAATCAGGTGAGTATGCCACCAAGCAGTGGTTGACTGGTGGATCAGAAAATATGAAATAACCTTTTCCCCTTTTATTAGGTAGGCTATCTATGAGGAGCCATCCTGCAGTACCATATATCTAAACCATGCGGAGGTTTTGGTGGGCTATGGGTTTGAGAGAGGAGTTCATTACTGGATCATAAAGAACAGGTTAGATTGAATATTGCCCTGATTTTGAGAGGAATTTTTAAATTTCCATTCCTGTGCTGTAAGAGCGTTGTTTCCCTCTTTGTCTAGCTGGGGCACTGCCTGGGGAGAGAATGGCTACATGAGAATGAGAAGAGATGGGAGGAACACCTGTGGCATCGCCAGCTATGCCATGTATCCACTTATGTGAACCCAATTTGCAGTGATTCAGTGACTCTCAACAACACACCATAACAGTGTTTTGTGCATGAATAAGCATGTCAATAAAGTTTTCCTGAAATGTTGAGAACAATTCTTTGCTTTCTGTGCCAATGACCAAAGAAATCATTGCCAGCAGCCATGAATGGCTCTACCCTGTACATTTGTTTTGCTCTACTAGTATTGCGCGGCTCCACTCTTTAGTGTATCTGCACTACAGACAAAATGCGTGGCAAACGCATGTGACTAACCTTGGACAAGCTATGGAAGTTTTATCTGCAAGGGTGCCTGATAGTCTATTCACTAGACTCTTGCTGTTAGCCTCTCCTGTCTTGACACTTGATACGCCGGAGGGTGGCACGAACTGCAGTAGGTGGAGATGATGCGAGCGCAATCATAGTAGAGAAAAGTATGACACTGGGAGGGACCAGGCATAAGACCGCAACGTCGTACATGTCAACATCTCTACTGGCCAAATTATGGATTTAACAGAGGACGTCATATCGGAGCTTTGCGTGAATGTTTTGTACTCCATTATGAAAAGCGCGCCGTTCTCTTAAATCTTAAATCTGTTTAATGTCAGAAATGGCGAAAACGGGAACGAATTGCAACATTTTGTTGGCCATCGCGGTCCTACTTGGGAGTATTGTGAATGCACAGGTGTCAACTAATGAAATTTCGGGTTTCAGCCTAAGTCCTCCATATTTTAACTTGGCATCAGCGTCACGGATCTCGGCCACCGCTACCTGTGGAGAGGACGAATTAGGAAGACCTAGATCGGACCTTTACTGCAAGCTTGTCGGTGGTCCAACTGCTGGGCTTCCTAGTCAAACTATACAGGTATGAACCACAATGGTTGTTATTCCGTGTCTCTTGAATGACGCTGCTCAGTCGCGGAGATTATGAAAGTGATAGATTGTAGTTTAATGCATGGTTTTGTTAAGATCTCAAACATTGAGCAATGTAAAAAAAAAAAAAAAAAAAACTTCGGCACATGTTGCGCATTTTCTTTCCGTGGGGTTACGGTGAACAGTCGATTTTCAACGAAATTAACTTTTTTTTAACAAATGTGTTCCCATTGTAGGGTAAAGTTAAGCGGGAATCATCCTGGAGTGCGCTTCAAGAAGTTTGGGCTCTTGATATTCCTGCCAGAATTAGTTTTTAGTGCGCTGCGGTCTAATTTATCCAAACCATGTATTTGCCATTGCAGTTGAAGCATGTATCCAATATGTCATGAAATGAGTTCACTAGGCATGGGTTTTCCACTCTGCAGGGTCAGTTCTGCGACCGCTGTAACTCCAATGATCCCAACAAGGCCCATCCAGTTACAAATGCTATTGATGGAACTGAGAACTGGTGGCAGAGTCCGCCTCTCTCACGTGGACTGGAATACAACGAAGTAAACGTCACCTTGGACTTGGGACAGGTGAGTCCTACTGGGCAGAGTGTTTGGCTCTTCTGCATCCCAACATTGGTGCTTACAGTGTTGATTGGCACGTCTGCTCTGGCCAGTGTGCATCTGAAATGTAACTCCTTGAAGTCACAGTAGTAGCGAACAGTCGGAATGTTGTTGTCTTAGTTGTGCTTGGGCCTTTTCTGATGACTGCTGTGCGTGTGATGTCATCTGTCTGTTTACCTGAGGTTGCTATTCTGACAATATATCTCTGCCCTCTTAGGCTCTGATGAAAATGAGAAGGGGGGAAATACATCAACGGGACTGTGATGTTTGTTATTGTTAGCATGACTGAACATTGTATTAATCAGTTACTGATTATCTGTCTCACCTGGTCTTTTCTAAAAAAGTGTGGGAAATATTGGCATGTGTACCTGTGTGTTGTGTGTATGTGTTTGCATGTACCTGTATGTTTTATGCTGTTTAATGATGAAATGTGTGAAGCTGCAATTACACACTTACAGACAGATTCATGGTGTCACACAGTTTTTTTAATTGTATTATTATTATTGTAATCATGGAGGTGTGAATTTGGTGCTCTTAGATTATTTTTGGCTCTATGGTGGACTTTGCCTCAGTCCAGTGTCTCATACCCCCTCTGGTTGGGGAATATGCATCCATTACAGCTTGCATTTGCGCGCAAACTTTGGCTCACTGCCCGTGAAATCCCACCTCATGCTCAATTATGCACTGCATGTAGAAAAGGGAGGAATTCCGCAGAGGGATTAAGGATCAGAAGAGGGGATGTTAAGACGGTCAGCGGGGGGTTGGGGGGACGGCTTGACCTGCTGCGAGACACGTTTCCTCTTGGAACTTAGCTTGGCACCAAACTCATTCAACCGCCACCCCCACTAGCCCTAAAATGTAACAATTGCACCCTGGTTGGCCAGTCTCTGTGAGAGGACTGTGGGAAGTACTCGCCCATTCACTCGGAGATGGGAAGTAGAGAGGGCGGGCCTTATGAATAGCAGTGGGTGGAGGCCTCGAGGGACCTCAACGCAGAAGACGCGGTAATGCTCCATTTATTTGGGATGGTGGGGGAAAGTGGCATTACTGGATTAAGAGGTGCTATAAGGGGCAGGCCTGAAGTATTCACCCATAACTCCACTCCGCTGGCACAGACAACACCCATTATTGAGCCCTGAGAGCTCAAGCTTGCCTTGTCTGGCTGTTCTACATGTCTAGAGTCATCATTTGTCCAAAGTGATAGATTTCACATTAGTTAGGACTTGTCAGTAAACTTGTCTTGTAGGAAAAAAGGGGTGATCTTCTATTGTGAGAACGGTCGTTTAAAGTTCATGACTCCACATCAAGGACCATATCTTGGAAAATAAAGGCGCATTGTCAAAATAGAAATATTGCAGAGTACTTCACTCCGTTCATTTTCCTGGCATTTTCGCGTTGCTTGCTCTATCCCAAACCTGTATTGAGTGAAAGAGACTGTGTTGGCTTACTGTGCTACCATATTAGATAAGTTGTTGATGCATGACTGACTGCATTATGTGGTGTCTGCTATCTGTGATCCAGCTGACTGATCTTTGTATTTCATGTTTGGGAGAATACAGGTGCCTGCTTTTGCCAGTGTTATCTACAACTCTCAGCAGACATAATGGGTAATGGCATGATCTGGGTTTATGAAATCTATAGGAAGTTCAAAGAGCTCAGTGTTTTTTTGTCGCCAGATGTACTGCACCTGAACTACGTGTTTTTGGAATTTCTTCAATGCACCAGCGAATCTCTGATGGACTTATTTGACCTAACATTGGTTAGGGTCAATAATCTGGAAATCTCAAAACAGTCAACATATGAAAGAATTGATTCTGTGGATAGTAAAATTGGTTGTTTGGTTGAAGCACTTACTTACTTTTGCCTTGAGGCAAAAAACCTGTCCATCATTTGCAATCCATTCACTTAGTGTAAGCCCAACAACATTAGAGCCACTGTTTTCCTTCTCCCTTTTGAACTTTGACCTGTGACCAAAGCTTGTTTTAAGGCAGGAGGCGACCTTGAGCATTCTTAGTAACGATTGCCTAGGGAATCTTGGGTTTAGGGGGCCACCTTAAGCTATTGCCTCAGCAGCCTAATCCACTTTGTGTCTAGAGACGCCATTCAGAAATCCTGAATCAAAAGTTCAGGTGTTCAACAAACAATGGTCCATTTTGGAAGCGAAAAATTGGACTTGAGTTTCTTTTGTAGTGAGTGGTGTCAGACTGCCTGAGTAATGGATGCTGAAGAGACATGTATTGTAAAAATGTGAGAGCTATTTGGAGGAGAAAGCAGCCTTTTTGGTTGGCAGAGATGGCCTTCATAAAACTACTGCAGACATCAACAACAGCTTGTCCTGGAAAGCAGAGGCTAACTGGTCACATGCCACGGCATGTGCCATTGTTCTGGGCAATGTATTTTAGGTGCTCTGAGATCAGGGTGCCTATCTACGCTGTGTGTGAGTGTCACCCCATGCTCTGTGCTTGAGGCACTTTTCATAGAGATGGTGGGGGGTGGTGGGGATGGGGGGTGGTGGTGGTGTTGATCTGAAAGCGTGGCCGATTCAGTGTTGTTGGGTCCTTTTAAAAGTTGCCTCTCAGGTCCTGAACTGCGGCCTCAGTGGCCTCACCTCTCAGGGTGCTTATGAAGGGGCCTCGAGGTAGCCTTCAGGAGCAGACAAAGTAGATTTAAAACAGTCATTGGATTGGATTCCGATTTGGATCAAATGCAAGCCTGTTTGAATAGTTCCTTTCTAGGGGGTTTAAACTAGTGTTTGGACTCTGGCATTTGATGCTAAATCTCATGGATTGACAGCAGAGGAGCAAGTTGTTCTTTGCATGTTCTCTGCATAGTGGTTCTGTCATTGGGGATTTATAATGCTGATAGTAACTTTTGCAATGACTAAGAGGAGATCAGCATGGATGGTGATCTTTAGATAGGATCTATATGGTGATGGATATGCATTAGATATAAAAACGGAAATGGTTTGCTAATGTCTAGTAAATATATCATAATATAATATGGCATCTGCTATGGTTGTCTATTTCACATGACACCAGTGATCACTCATTCCACCTAGACTTGTTTGCCCCTCTCTGTCTGTAAGGTATTCATGCAGTCTGGCCGTTTTCCTTTGTCTAAACAAACTCTATAGGTATTGCTCATATTGTGGAAGTTCCCCTAGTGGGTTCAGATGTTGGCCAAAGTTACATTCTTCTCAGGGTTTCTTCTCTTAGGCACAGCCTCAATTTTGTATCCTACATGTGTGTTGAGGGTTGAGTCAGGGTACAACATGATAGAAAGAAAAAAGAGAAAAGAGTTGTGCTTAACAGGTCAACTGTGTGTGTGTGTGTGTGTGTGTGTGTGTATTTATGTAGAAATGCACTAGCCTAATCTGTGTGGCATGTTATTTTTAGCAGTTAAACATGCCTATCTGTATATTTAAATTGACAAAGCGGATGGACTATGAATAAAATACTTCCAACGTTACACTGTTTTAGTAAACAGACACATACATTTAGGTCCATGATGAAATTACATCATGATGGTTGAATGCAATCTTTTGTTATTTGTAAAACCCCAAGTACTATTGTTCACAATATTTCCCTTAACTGTGTGTCTCATAGTGATCCAGTAATGTTTATATCTGACACTTGGTCTGATATGAGCAGGCAAGCCCACTGGGTCAAAGATCAGCATAAACTATTCCAGCTCACTATAGGCTCTCCCTTCAGTTATAACTTTTGCTTCAAGGTAGAGTCTGCGATTCTGGCGATAGGTTGTTGATATTTGAACTCTGAACCCAATCAAATGACATCCCTCCCTTCCGTGACCCTGAAGTGTTGATTGGCTGGAATGGTTTAAGGCTTGGCCGGAGTCTTTATATGTGTTTGCCATTTACAGAGCCAGGACTGTGTACGAACACAAGACTTTTTTTTTAGGGCGCAGACAGAACGGGTAGCTAGATACCTTTTAAAGATTTTGACTGATTTTTGTTTTGTTTTGAGGTATGTTTTGTGTGTAACTATTTTGTATAACATCCTCAAACTCATTTTAATGGCATTTGGTCATGTGAAAGATGGATGCAAAACACCTGACATTCTCATTTGTTGTCCATATTCAACATGTATATATATATCTGGGTCTGAGACCCGGCAAAAATATAAGAACAGCCAAACCTAGCACAATGTCGGAAAAATATGTCACCAAAATACACTGCCATGTAGCTTTTGTCAGTGGCAACTGTGACGGTGATTGTGTTTGTGTGTGTATGTAGCCTCTTGCCCCTTCAAGAACGTGTGCATATGTGTGTGCACTTATGTATACATTGTATAACTGTTTATATGTATGTCTAAGTCTGTTTACACATGTATCCAAGCGTAAGTGTTTATCTGAGAGTTTTTACTCGTGTCGAGTTTGCTGTGGTCGGTCCTTGGCTCCGGCTCAGCGTTGGGCTTACTGCAGCATTCTGTTCAGATTATTTCCTGGAGAGGTGGAGGTGGCTTTGTTTCAGCTCTCTGCTGGAGGTTACAGACAGCCAAACCTTTTCTTTGCATCATGCTCAACCTTGCGTGGTTAAAATTCAGATAAGCCTGGAGGACTTCTCCTTTGTAGGGCTGTGGCAATGTGCAAAAAAGATGGGAAAGCACACATATCTTTAACTATAAATACATTATTGTCATGATTTATTCATTGTTGTATGTTCTAAGTAATATAAAATGATTTAACTGTGCTCGCACTGAGCTTTGAGCTGAAAAGTGTGTTTTGCAAGAATGGAAAGAAGTTCAGTAAAGCAAGCCCTGCAGTCTCTAAGCTCTCTTTCTATTGGGCTCTGAGCCAGACTTCTGTCTGAGGGGCCATATTTATGATTCCTGTAGTCACTGTTAAGCAGCCAAGCCTTAGAAGTGGATCACAGGTCCGTCTGCGTAAGGGGCATCTCCTAAAGCAGAACCAGGTTACAGTATGGAAATAACGTTGAGGATTTGTTTCTAAGATTTGTCAGACCTTTTTCCAGGCCTTTGGCCATGGATACGTGCTAAAGGGTGGTGGGAGGTTTGAGTGACACAGGCATTGACGCACAGTGCAGCACCAGGGCACTCTGATGTGCAGTGACATGGCGGACGGCACAAAGAGTCAGGTAATCCCAATTTGGCACAGCTGGGCTCCCAGTTATTGCACCATGGTGACGTTTATAAATAGTGTGAGGCGCAGAAAAAATGCTCTTAAAATGCTCACAGCAGGTGGCGCGGCCCTGGTGGACGAAGTGAAGAGCTCACTATTGTGAGGCACTGGGGTTTAATGTTTGGTGTGATCACGCAGTGAATACAAATCTGGGAACGTGCATCGTGTTAATTCACTTGACTTGAATTTGAACTGAATTGCAGAAACTGTTGGTTACAAAGGCATGAATGTTTGGGATGCTTGCGTAGGAGAAAAGAATTCTCCCCCAGAGTCACTCCGCCTCAGCCACCTGTTCCGGGCAGACAGACAGAACCTGCCCCTCATTGTTAGGAGAGGTATTTGGATTCCAGCGCCTTCTAAATGCTACAGCACCAACTGTCTGGCCACCCTGATCTCCCAGCAAGCGTGAGGTGATTCTTCATCTGTTGTGCATTCCTCTGGCCTGAGGTCGTGTGCAGTTTGGGGCTTTGTGATGCAGCCACTGTCCGGCTCCACATACCTCACATGATCATCCGCCTGCGCTGGGCTTCCCTCTGACCCCCTCCTTCCCTCACACACACACACACACACACTGAGTGTGAGTTAAAAAAGCAATCACTCTTTTAGTATTCTAGGTATAACTGGTCAATATATATGTAATGAAGGACGGTCATTCTCTGTAGGTTTCTTTGAAGCACTCTCACTACTACTCAGTAACCCAGTTGAGCCACGTCCCTGATTGACAGTTGTGCGATTTCTTTGCGTGCTTGTAGCACAACAGTCTTAATGTAGCTGGGGCTGCGCGTGCACCTGGAGCAGATGGCTGCACGAGAGAGGTGCTGAGAGACACCCAACACTCCTTCACCAGTCCCACGCATGGCTCCACTGAGTCGTGCGGCAGCAAGAAAAAGACGCGCTCCTCGCGAACAGGAAACGGCTCCATGCTGTCGGCTTGGCAGCAGCCCTTGCGTGACTAGCTGCGTCGTCAGTGTCTGCCGTCTGATTGAGAGGCATGGGCAAACAGTGCCTGGCGCTGTCGCGCTGTGCGCAGGCATGTGTGAAGTTGGAGGAGGAATTCAGAAGGGTGCGGCATGGCACGGCACGGCACGGCGCTAGCAGCAGTAACTGACTTTTTCTTTTCTCTTTTTTTTTATTTAACGCCTCAGGGCGCACATTCAACACAGCCAGGCCGTGACGGCGGGCCAGGGCAGTCACACTGCCCCGTGGGAGCAGAGGGAGCAGAGGTGCACGGGTCCCAGGCACGGCTCGGTCAGCCAGGGCTCGCTCAGGCACCGCCGGAGGCCTCTCTCCGCGCCTCTTCTCCTCCAGTGATAATTACGGAGCACGAGTGGGATCTGTGCGCTGCTGGCCCGTACTCATGTTCTTGTTTATAGGGGTCAGGTGGAGGAATGTGCTCAAGTTCAGGAGGTGGTGCGTGAAGGGTCCCGTTTCTCTGACTGTTTGACCCCAGGCCTTGACTGCCTGACCTGGCTCATTCTTACGCTTGAGGGATAATGTTAGTGATGTATGAGCACCCACCTGAAAAACAAGTAGACTGATTTTGAGGAAAGATGTGCCCTCACCTGTAGCCCTAGAGAAAGCTAGTAATCCAAATGCAGGTATAGTGTCAGGATGATAAGGGACTTTCCCTGCTGCATCTTTTGAATGCCGTTTCAATACAACAGGTCCCCTTTATGCCTCCACGTCTCATGATGTCATTGGCATAATTCTAAATGAACAAAAGGAGCTTGATTTATTCCCAGACTCAGTGTTTGGGCATGTCCGTATGAAATTGGTGAAAAGAAGAACATTATAATGAAATATAGGCTGTTGTTTTCTCACTGTAGGTTCCTGCATGAGGGTACCAGGATGGTCCCGGTGAGCCTTTTTTTTGTGTTTTGCTGATGCACACCTGGCTAATCACGTCATTTAGCAAGGCATTCTCTGAGACATGGAATTAAAGATTTAAAGTCATGAATATAAGCAGCTATGTTCTTTTTCCAAGATATAAATGGTAATATTCAATTTTGGCCTTTGCTTCTAGATATGCTTCAACATGAAACCGTTTTTTTTTTTTTCATGTTTGCTCAGGAGTTCTGAAGAGTTCAAAAGAGGTTGGCCTTAAAGGTATGCTTCTAAGTGGAGGCGTTACTGGCTGACTTGGTGTTGGCTGTGAGATGAATTTTGTTAGTATGTGGATTTTGGGAATTTGGAAGTAGATGAAGACTAATGACAAGCAAGTGGGACCAAAATCCCTAGCAGTAAATCTGGTGCTTGTCCTCACTTGCCATTACCATTATGAAAAACCAAGTCGGCCTCAAATACCAAATCAAATCTAATTTCCTTCTTCACTCTTGCTCTTGGCTAACAACAATTTAGGCTGCTTATTGTGTGCTAATCTTATTCTACATAGTTCTCCTAATCGGTTAGTGTATATTAAACATTTGTGATTGTCAAATTACAAAATCACTTTATGCACACACACTATTTTTTAACAATAGTTTTTTATTTGGCATACTTATGTTTTGTTTGTCTGTAGTTTCACTGCTGACAATTCTGTTAAATCAGCAGTTAAATCCCTGGAGTGCTATATGACCATCTGTGTGACAGGCTGTTGACGATGAAGCCTTGCCTTGGCCTGCCTGTATGTATGCGCGTATGTGTGTGTGAGATGTTGACACCATGTCTGGAATCTTAGACTTTAGCACATGTCTGCTTGAAGGTCCCTGTTGGCCCTTATCTCTGGTACTGTTAATGCACGTAAACACACATACACACACGCCTGCCTTAGCAAACATACCGTACTTTAGTTATAATTGAAATATGTGAAGAACTCTTACTAAGCAAAGGCACCTGAAAATCGAAGTCACACAGTTGTGCACAATGTCTAATTCTCCGGGACATTCACACAAAATCACCAAATAATGGCCTCCAACCTGACTCTGACAGGATACACTGGTGATATCCACGTTTGACAGCATACCCAGGAAACTATAAGTCTATTGTTAGAATTGGCTGGTCCTACAGTCTGTCCTTGATGCTGTTTTTAGGTCAGAAACCCAGAATGTGTTTACGTGAGTGGGCTATCTGTTTTTTGTTCTCCCTATCCGGTTACTCGTGGCTGGAAGAGCTCCCTGATTAGCTCTGGAGCCACTCCTATGTTACTCCGAGGCCAGGAAGTCGTGCTGGCATTTGATGTGCAGGCATTCACATGGAAAACTGAAAAGTTTCTCCATGGTGGCTGAAGTCCACAAAACACAACAACAACAAAAAAAATCATTTTTGGATGTTATGTTAGAAGTAAATAATATTGGAGTGCAAAATGCATTGATTTTGTTGCATTTAAGGGACTTCAAGTTCAAGTCACTTACGCTTGCTTACAGAGTGATTGCTGGTTCTGCGCCCACCTACTTAAATGCTCTTGTAAGGGCAAATGTTACCCCCAAGATGCTGCGCTCGTCTAATGAGCTTCGTTTAGCACTGCCGTCTGAGCAAGTATGGCAATCTAGACTATTTTCATTTGTAGTTCCACGTTGGTGGAACGAGCTGCCTAGCACTACCAGAGCAGGGGCGTCCCTCTCTACCTTTTAAGAAGCTCTTGAAGACCGAACTGTTCAGAAAGCACCTCCCTTCCTAACTTGCACTTCTAGTAGTACTTAACTTGCACTTACAGCAGTTACATTTCTGCACTTTTTTTTTCTTATGTAAAATAATATTTATTGTTACACTAGGTCTCTATTGCTCGTAGCTCGACTGTTCTCTCCCTTGTATGTCGCTTTGGACAAGTAAATGTAAAATGAAATTGTCCAGCATGAGTGTGTGAGGCAAGGCCAGACCTGTCCGTGGCCCCTGAGGTCCTCCCATCTATCATACGGACTAGCTGATTTTTTTTTTGCATTTCCTGACAACAGGTCACTTTTTTTTTCTTTTTTTTCTGCAAGTCTTTTATTAGCACAGGCAAGCCGAGCCATCTGAAGGACAACATGAAGAACTTTCCCCCCTGAAAGAAAATCCTCAACCAGTGTGGACCTGTTCCTCCCCAGCTGGTGGAGCACGCCTCAGACACTCAGTCACACGCCTCAGTCATGCTCCTACTCCATCCTAACTGTGAGCCAGTATCCTCTTATTCGCAGCTGGTTCAATAAGCTGATACAGAGATTTACAACCTCCCTATTAAGGCTATTGGTTTGTGTATGTCATCATGGAGCAAACCGGAAACGTGGATTGGGCACTCCGGTGGAAGTCCTTACCTTCACTGCAGCAGTAACAGTACCAGGTGTGCATAACAGCAGCATGGCATTCAAGCCTTTTCACGCACAAAGTTGTTCGAATAGGGATCATTCAGTGCTGCAACAAAGCTGGTGCACAGTGGTGTAAAGGGCAGAAGCGTTGGCACAGAGAGGTGGCATATGGTTTTTAGAGAGGCACTTCTGGTTGAATTCTCTTCATAGGAAAAGCCCTGCATGTTAATTTTGTACATAAGTTGGCCTGTTTGGCAAAATGGCACCCTGTCAGCAGTCGTCAATTGAGTCTTTTAAAACCTTTTAAAGACTTTCTTTCCACTCTGATTATTGTGACTGTACTCGTTTAAGGGCTATGTTAATGCTAGGTCAAAGAAACTAAAGGGACCATTTGGATTTTTAGGCTCGTGTGTCTTAGCGCTCGGTAATATCCCAATCCTTCAGGTGCAAAAATCATACTGTCATTAAGAAGACAGACTGCCCACACACAGTTAAATGATCCTAACTGCCCCTAACTTCCTCTGAGATATGCCCCACCCCAATAGAAACACTGCACATGTCTGGCAGCTTTGCGCTCTCCAGTCATCCTCCAGGGCAAATTCCTTTTCGCTCCCAGCTACTGTGTTCTGACACGTTGGATAACCGTGCCAGCCTTTGAAGACCTCCCATAGGTCCTTCCACAAAAGCTGCCCATTGTGTATTATTATGCGTATTATTTACCTGTCATTCAGTCCCGTCACGTGGAGGCAGGTGGGCCCAGGTGTAATTCGGTGCCCCCTTGTGTGCCAACAACAACAGTGCCTTTGACTGAGGAAAGGGGTGGTCTCCTGCTAGCTACGCTCAGGCAGTTCGCCTTTGTTCACGGATCACATTTTGTGGTCAAGTGTAATCAGTGGCTCTTTGAATCAGTAGGAAACTGATTGAGAAGGATATCATGTAGGTAGTAAACTGGGTTTTAGGTTTAGGTGACAGAGTACAGGTGATCATATATGTTGAACTGTCTTTTCAAACATGCTGGTTGATGAGAGAAATGTCATTCCTCCAGCTCTTCGTGGTTTATGCAGCGTCTGAATGCAGCATTTAATATCCTCCAGTGGGCATGTATATAAATACTGTGTGTGTGAATATATGTGTGTGTAGGTATGCATGTATCGTATGTGTATATGTGTGATATATATACAGTATATATATATATATGTGTGTGTATATGTAAAAAACATGTGTATTTACATATACACAAAATACAAATTATGTATACAAAGAAAGTTTTGTTGAAGACAAGTGTATTGTATGGTTTAAAAATGGAGATTGTGGAGATTGACTCTGGTATGTGATTCATCATTCGTCATCAATTTCTTGTGTTGTTTGTTTGTGTGCTGCTCTTATTTTTAGCTTTTCCACGTGGCCTATGTCCTCATCAAGTTTGCCAACTCACCACGCCCTGACCTCTGGGTCCTGGAGCACTCTGTGGACCACGGGAGGACTTTCACGCCCTGGCAGTACTTTGCACGTGAGTGTGTGGAGAGGCATTTCTCATTTGTCATTGGATGACATTGCACTGTAATGGCAGTTAGATTTGATGACCTTGGATACACTGTGTATAAGGTGACTGCCGGCCGTATATTGCTCCATGGCCGTTGAGGACTGTGTTCAGCTCTGTAGTGAGCTGCTGCTTTGCATGGATATTCACACTGAGACGTTTCTTGATGTGTCAGCATATTTCACTGAGTGTTGTGAAGACACATGAGGTCCCCACATGTGGTGTTTGGTTGTGAACATCCTCATCCAACAAATGACATTTGACATGCTATTGCAGAGAGCATCTGAGGGCATATTTGATTTTATAATATTCAGCATTTTCCACCAGGGGCGGTCTGTGATTATAGAGAGAGTTTTCGTGCATGCACAGGCTTTGTCTCAATGAAGATGATCATCTCAGGGTGTGTCTCGCTGTGATTTCAGAACAGGATCAGTGAGTCACCAGTGCTCTATAGCATTTCACACATTCTGCTGTCATATAAAATATGCCTCATGGTTCTCCACCCACGCGCACACACACACACACACACACACACACACACACACCCACGCACACGCCTGAGGAAAACAGCTGTGTTCCCTTGGTTTAGATCCTATAGAATAATGGACCTCATGTAGCATAGCTGCCTTCCCTGTACGTTCTGTATGGGATGGATATATGGATATAGCCTATGGCTTCTGTTCACATTCTGTTCCTCTTTGTTAGTATTCAGTGTGTGTCATTTCTCCTATCTGGCTTCCTATCTCTCTAAGCCGTTTTCTCATTTGCTAGTGTGACGGTGTGGTCATGGATGACAAATGAGCTTCCCTAGGAGGGTGTGAGTAATTAAGTATAGATTGCTGCAGGATGTGATATCGTTATCGGTGAGGTGAACTTAATCAACCGATTCTCGTATTCTGTGCTCGGCCCTGGAAGACGTAGATATCTTGCTATTTAAGGGTGATTTTTGGAACATATTTGGATGTTTTTTTTATTTTTGTAGAATATAAACTGCTCATAACTTCTGGATTGTCATTTCTGAACTCCAGATTCAAAACGGGAATGTATTGAAAGGTTTGGGAAGCAGCCCAACGTGCAAATCATTGGAGACGACGAGCAGATCTGCTCCACTGAATACTCACGCACTGTGCCTTTGGAGAACGGGGAAGTAAGAATCACACACTTGTTTCATCTGTCATTAATTCATCATTCATAATATTTAGTTTGCTTACACTTTACTTTAGGGAAGAAATTACTGATTGGTGTCTATGCCCAATAAGGTCTGCATTAAGCACCATTAATCATTTATTAGGCCAGTATTCATCAATTTCTTATTCTCACTGAATAGGTCATTTAATCTTCCTTAATAACCAACTAGTTGGTTTTAACCTGAGCTTACTGATATATATCAAGGATCAAACTTACAGTGGCAGCATAGTTGTAGAGTAGGTATTCCTACCTGCAAAATTTACTTTACCAACAAACAGACTTTACCAACAAGTGCATCAGTAGACTCTGATGGAGGCTTACGGCTTTGGAAAAGAGATATTTACAGTTTATTAAGGAGGAATGTGTACACTTTAGAACAGGTATCACTGATTGAAGTGCACTCATTGCTCTTGAGCAAGTCCCCACTTTAAAACAGAGGCCCAGCCCCCCAGTCACCACTAGTAGCCTGGGTGAGTACCATTACCATTACTACCCCTCAGTCACCACTAGTAGCCTGGGCGAGGACAATTACCATTACTGCCCCTCAGTCACCACTAGTAGCCTGGGCGAGGACAATTACCATTACTGCCCCTCAGTCACCACTAGTAGCCTGGGCGAGGACAATTACCATTACCTGGACCTGCTGTGCCATTATATTGAGCAGTGAAAGGATGTACCAAGAATAATGAACATATTCAGTGAAAATAAGAAATACAGGCCTAATAAAAGGTCAGTGCTGCTTAATGCAGACTTCTACAGTCTGGGCACTTATAAAGACACATTAGTTATGTGTTAATGGTTAACATATGTTTTATATTTACTGTAGGTATATGTACTGTAATTCGATAGACAACATGATCTGCACTTTACAGCTGTTCCACTGGGTTCAGCTCTTGCTAATGCTGTTGCGTTGCACAGATTGTGGTGTCGCTGGTCAATGGCCGGCCGGGGTCGAGAAACTGGTCCTACTCTCCAGTGCTTCGGGATTTCACCAAGGCCACCAACATTCGCCTGCGATTCATGCGGACCAACACCCTGCTGGGCCACCTCATCTCCAAGGCCCAGCGAGACCCCTCCGTCAATCGCAGGGTAAGCCCACCACTGTAGAGGGCTGTGGAACAGAACGACCCTTAAGATATCAATATGTAGATATGAATGAGTCCATTTTCCCTTGAAATAAGAGTCAGGCTGGGGTCCTTGAGTTTAGTATAACTGTTTTGAAATGGTATTGTGCTCCCCCATACCTCCTATCATCGTCTTGTATTTCAGTAAGGAGTTCAGGCATCAAGCTGAGCTCCTGGATCTGCATTTGAATTCGGAAAAGGAAAAGGAAAGGGGAAATGGCACCAGCCAGAAGACCATTACCAGATGCTCTGAACAATGAATGCCTGGTTCTCAGCCAGATCATTACTTAACTTAATGAAATAAGTTGTGAATATTTTCTTGAGGAACACTTAGTTCTTTTTGCGTGCTGCATTGCATATTCAGCTGGTCGGTCTTAAGACAGTCATGTCCCAGAAACCATTTCCAGTGTGCATTATCTGTCCCGCACTAAAATGGTTTTATTGTTCCGGATGCATGTGATGACGTGTCCAGCAGTAATTACAGCGAGGGAATCACGTGTGCCCAAATGCATACGTGCACCGTGATCAAACACAGATGACTGATGACTTTCGTCGTCCTTGCCCGGGTTTAATCCCTAATGATGATGAACGATGTTCTGTTGATTTTACTTCTCTGTTTGCTGACACCACCGCTCACCCTCCTCCCAGTGCAACCCCCCTCCCCCTCCCCCTCCTCCTTGCACATTCCTGGGCGGGCGCAGTGCCAGCGCAGTCTCTTCTGCCAAGGCCACTCTGAGTGGGCACAGGCTCCAGTGAAACAGCCCCGGAGGAGGGAATGTACAATTGGGCTCAGACGGCTCTCCGGCCGGCCATCGTCTTGCGGCTCACACGGCCCTGTGGAGTCTGACGCGGCGCTCAGCTTCCGCTCTGTGGGACACAAAGTGCTGTCTGTTTGGAGACTGAGACTTCCCAGCGGGCCACTGGTCTGAGGGGGATGGAGGGAGGTGGATAAGGACCTGCTTTTTAATGGATGGCACTGATGTGTCCAAGAGATTCTTTTTTTTTTTGTTTCTGGTTGCAGGCATTCAGCAAGTACCAGCCAAATGGGATGTCTGTCTGTGTCTGTTTAGTCTTAGATGGGATAGTCATGCTTGTTTGAAATAAGGCAGTGCTCTAGATGGGTTGGTAGTTTCCCTTTTATCTTCATTGGAATCCGGAGTTCATATCAGGACGTTTATGAACCAGTCAATGCTTTATTTTGATCTATGGACCATGTTGCCCCAATCTGCACTTTCCAGGTAGGCTGCCCACCAGGCCCATATTAATCCCTTTGCTTAGCCACGCTAATCTGCCTGTCAACAAGAGATGCCTGGCAGGCAAGGCAAAGACTAAAAGGGGCCTTAGATTGTAGCTCTAGTTTCCAGGGTGTGATGCACACACACACACACACACTCACACACACACACACACACACACACACTGTGGATCCACCCAACTGATTTTCCATTTCTCTCCTGGCAGTATTATTACAGCATCAAAGACATCAGCGTGGGCGGGCGGTGTGTGTGCCACGGTCATGCCCAGGAGTGCGGTGGCCGCTTCCCCAGCGGCCCGGAGCGGTAAGCAGGAGCTCCACACACCCCAACACTCACTTCACAGTTCCCTGAGTTTCTGTTTCATTTTCTCTGACAGGGACCAGCCTGCCAATTATGCATTTGCCCTATCTTATATCATATTGAGCTGTGCAGGTAGAAGTTCAGATATGCAGTAGCCGGCATGCAATCCAGTGCCATTTAAAGCAGAGGAGATTTTCCTATTTTTTCTGTTTTTGCCCAACAGGCATACCTTTTATTTTATTGCGGCAAGTAGTAAAACCAACTTCAACTAGGTCCCACCTCAACACAGCAGCATTGAGATCCAACATTTCTATTCTTAGCTCAGTCCTTGGTTGAAATTCTCAAATGCCTGAGACCAATATCAAAGCATTGAAGGAAATGATGGCATCTGTTTGTTTAGTCCCTTCCTTGGTAATGGGGGAAGGATATTTTTGAACTCTTGATTAGCGCTGTTGCCTTGTTTTAATGATGAGGAGCATTATCAGCAGTTATAATCAAATCCAGGTGAAATAACGCTTTAGAGAAACTCAACTGACATCACAGAATAGCACAAGAGACAGTGACAGCCATATAAACCATTATTTTATACACATGTGTGTGTTTGTGTGTGTGTGTGTGTCTAATGTGTATATAATGCAGGTTTGGTTGATGTCATATATCCCCATTATTCATTTTTTAGGCTGCATTGTGATTGTAAGCACAACACCTGTGGAGAGTCATGTGACCGCTGTTGCCCGGGATACAACCAGAAGCCATGGAGACCAGCCACGGCGGACAGTGCCAACGAATGCCAGCGTGAGTTCCTCTGTTCTTTTCTTATCACCCGCTCCTGTGGCACTGCGACTGGGCTGTACCCGCTCCCTTTGCCAGCTGACCCGAGGCCAGGGCCTTTTTAGGTTTTTCCTCTCACCGGGCGTCACATTGTGGGCTGTCATTAGCACATAACAGCGTATCTTATTTCCCTCTGCGTGAGACACCACTGCAGATCCATAGATTTTGTGCGTGAATGTCAACAAAGCACAGGTCCAGATCCAGCAAATAATGCTGTGGTAAATCATGTGTTCACTTCCCAGCTAAGAGCTGGACCTGAGTTATACTGTAGCTCACCTGACTGGCATTCCTTGCCCTCTTTTGGTGCTTGGCGCAGACCCTTGTTAAATGTTTTAAATGTTTTTTTTTTTTTTTTTTTGAGAGTGCCTGGTCGCGCGTGCGCTTCCCCTCACTCGTGTCCTGTTATGGCTCTGAACGGAGCTCTTCCATCACCTGGCGCGTCTGATTCACCGGCGCGGCGTGCCGTCTGCTGCCGCGGCTCAGACCGATGCAGAGACCGTATCATCCCTGACTGCGCCAGCTGGGTCCTAATTGTTCTGGAGCGCTGACAGCACTCCGGCTCCTGTGTCTGAGGCGCTGAAATGAGAACCTGAAACCACAACAAGAACAAGACTCCCCATCCACCCCTCCACCCCTCCACCCCTCCACCCCACACCAGCTCTAATCTAGTTGGGGGGGCTTGTGTGCCCACATGGGTGTGGCTGCTTTATTATGACCACTGCAGCCGACCTGGTCTCTGTGAGGGGGTTGATGTGTGTGTGTGTGTGTGTGTGTGTGTGTGTGTGTGTGTGTGTGTGTGTGTGTGTGTGTGTGTGTGGAACGTTATTCTGGGGAGGAGGCACAGGCTCGGGTGAATCAGACGCTCGGGTGATGGGTAACAGGAGCTGACACGACGCACCCCTCATCTCTTCTCATCTATGTGCTTGTTGTCTGGAAACGTCTGGCAATTTTTCTTCTCCGAAAACGCAGCGTGACCTTTTCCTAAACCCAGTTTCGCAAGAATGAGGAGTCATGTGCTGTAGAAAAAACACGCAGGCTTTTGTGCAGGTTTTTCCCCACCCAATTCCAATTTTTTGATGACCTCAACTCTCTCCCCTGACACCTTGGCGTGCACAGACATTTACATTGCAGATTTGACTCCCTCTTCCTTCCAGAAATAACATGAATAGATTTGTGATGGGAATGGAATAATAAAACAGAGAAAAAACCCATAATACATTTTTTTTTAGAATGTGTCCTTATTTAGCCAGTTTAAGCCTCAATAGACATATATTAATGTGTACTCTTGTGTGTGTGTGTGTGTGTGTGTGTGTGTGTGTGTGTGTGTGTCTTGGGACTCTCTCTCAGCCTGCCAGTGCCATTCACATGCCACTGAATGTTATTACGACCCAGAAGTGGAGCGCGGGACAGCCAGCTTGGACATCTACGGTCGCTACGACGGTGGAGGAGTATGCCTCAACTGCCAGGTATAAGGCCATTGGCCAACCTTCTTTTTTTTTCTCTCTCTCTCTCTCTCTCTCTCTCTCTCTCTCCTTCTCTTTCTCTCTTTTTTGTGTGAACTTGTCTGCCAAGCTCAGCCTTTGTCTACCAAAATGAGATTTTC
>NC_045176.1:11012603-11020103 GCF_900700415.2 Clupea harengus
CCTCCTACCCTCTTTCATCCGGGGCTTTCCTGTACAGCTTTTGAACTCCTCCATGTCTTTGTGATGAGAGGGCTTAGTGGAAGACATTAAACTCTAATGGGTACTCTTTTCTGTCAAAGGTTGACTAAACATTCCCAGTGGTTCTGCCTCTCCGGGAACCACAAGGACGGCAATTTACTGAAAAGATCACCGTGCATCTGCATGTTTGAGACATCATAGATGTACACAGCACACATTTATGTCGTATGTCAGGCAGGCATAGGTTGAGACATCATATATGTACACAGCACACATTTACGTCGTATGTCAGGCAGGCATAGGTTGAGGATCAGTTTATCCACCTGGCTGAAGTGAAACAACTCTTTGATCTTTCAGCCATGTTGGCTTCCTGCTCAGGTGGTGTATAATCTTAATAGTTGTGTTGTGGCATCTATTGGTCATGTTTTATTTATTATATATATATATACTGTAAATAATCTTAATAGTTATGTCTTTGGCATCCACTACAAAGCACTCCAAAGTTTTCTTTGTGTGTGTGTGTGTGTGTGTGTTTTATCATCTCTCAATGTGAAAAAACAAACAAACAAACATGGCAAAGGATTACAGATGCTATCCACTTTTCCATTTGCCTACCAGTGTTGGAAAGCAGCTGTTTGCTTTCTTTGTGAGATTTGACCGACTAAGAATGTCATCCCTAATCCTTGTGTGACGTTTTTTTTCAAATTTCTTTCTTTATTTGTTAATTTTGTGTGAAAGTGTATGTGTGTGTGTGTTGGGGGGGGGGGGGGGGGGGGTTGGAGGGGTCGTTGGGGGTGGGAAGGATGAAGTCTGCTTAGTGGCAGCTCACAATGAGGCCCTTCTGTGTGTGGAGTGCTGCACGGCTGCCTGGCATTATATCCGTCTGGCCCGGCGCTCGCTCCCGCTCGGCTCTGGAGGAGGCGCTGTGGAAAGTGCAGCTAGCTGAGGAACAATCACGGGAAAGTTATGAAAGGACTCACCAGCCTTGCACTATTGTTCTGCAGAAAAGAGATATTTACACACACATAAACACACACAAACACACACACACACACACACACACACACACACATAGCATTTTACACATGCAGGGTTGTCCCATTAAGGCTTCAATATATCCAGTGGGGACCTGTGCTGTTCTGTAGCTGCATGCTCTCTGCCAAGGCTTTCTGTCTGGCTCTGGGGTCTGTGCCAGGAGTAAATGTGACTGCAGAAAGACGAGCTGTATGGTCGTGTGAGCGGTGGGTTGCAGCCGCTCCCATCACCTCATGTGTGATGCATCGGGGCACTCAAGAAGGCTTTGGACTGTAAACTCCTCTGCACTGTTTGCTGCAAACCTTTGTGCTGTTGGGATGATCTCTGTAAATGCACCTTATAAGAGAAAAAGCAGTGTGTCTGCACTTGTGGTTCACATTTGATCCTCTGTGTGTGTGTGTGTGTGTGTGTGTGTGTGTGTGTGTGTGTGTGTGTGTGTGTGTGTGTGTGTGTGTGTACAGAATGTCTGTGTGAGCGCCAGGGTACTGTGCCAGAAGTGTGCACTGCATCAGGACGTTGTTTGTGCCGTCAAGGGATAGTTGGAGAGAGGTGCGATGGCTGTCATGAAGGATACCACTCCTTCCCCTACTGCCAGGGTGAGCTGCCTGCATGAACACTGTTACAGTCATTTCTACTCAAAGCAAGTCTACAAGTCCAAAAAGTGGAGATTCACTGTTAAATTGAGTTGTTTAAAAATATCTGTTCCTGTCAAGTGTATCTATGAGTAAAAAGAACAGAATTGAGGAATCCCAGATTCAGTTCACAGTCCACCTCTGGTTCAAGTAACTGTAAACATTCTGGGTCTAAAGAAACCTTTGTGGAGTGGAAAGCTGCGAACATTCTGGGTCTGAAGGAACCTTTCTGGCTGTTTGTATTGTGCTGAATGGTCTGTAGCCTGAATGCATCTTTGTCACGTTTCCCAGAGTGCCGCTGTGATGGCCATGGGGTGGCTGATAGGTCATGTGGGCCCAGAGGCGAGTGCAGATGCCAGCCAAACTTTGCAGGCCAACAGTGTGAACAATGTGCCACAGGGTACTATGGGTACCCATACTGCTCCCGTATGTATATACCCTACCACTCTCCTTATAGGGCCCATGTGTACAGTATATCCATTGCATTTTTACATTGCCTACATTTTTATTCTGGCTACAATATAAATATCTATGTATACCTGTATACTTACATCTATTTGCAACAAGAAATTAATACATCTGCGTATTACCCTTCTTTTTTTTTGACAAACGTTGCCAAATCTTTGCCCCTTTGTGTAACAATAGTCAATTGTTCTATATAGAAATTACAAAACACAATCAAATACCAGTAAGCATGCCAGGACATGATAGTGGATGCTCTTGAGTGAACGCTGTGAGTAGACTTGAGCCAGGTGTCAGCGTAATTTCTCTTTTCTTCCCTCCGTGTCTTAGCATGCCAGTGTTACCCAGAAGGTTCTCGGGGGGATGTGTGTGACCCCGCGTCTGGGCAGTGTGTGTGTCAACCTGGGGTGTCGGGGCAGCGTTGTGACCGCTGCACCAACCCAGGACTCCAATTCCCATACTGCACTGGTATGTCCCGTGTGTTCAAACTGCAGTCCACTCCGCAGTTACATTAGCGTGGTGAGAAAGACAAACCTGTGGTCAAATTTAGATGTTCTCTGAAAGTTTAAAATGAGAAACTTATTTGAAATACTTGTTTTTTATGTGAAAGAAACAAGGGAAACTGAAAACATAGGAAACCAAATATTGGTTACAAATAAAGGAAGCTTCACACCCCATTGCATTGCCAAAATGACTACATGTTTCATATCAACTAAAAACATCAGGTCCAACAAGTTCTTCATGTGTTTGTTTGAAAGATTTTTATTCCAAATCCCTTCAATGTTGAGAGCTGTGTTTCATCTTGGTACCCTGCCTTTGACCTTCCCATTCTAAGAGCCTCACCATCCAGGCACTCAGTTTTACGACCATAGCACACTATAAGCCACAGGGAGACAGTCTGTGTAGGCCACTTGCTCAGTGTTGGCTGTAAATGTCATGTGTGTTTACGTAACTTCCATATGTCTGTTATAATGACTTAGGATCCACTCCAGCTCCCAGCAGCCAGTGCAACCAGGCAGGGTCAGAGGTTGGCATCAAGGACCCTCAGGGGGTAGGTACTGTGTGTGTGTGTGTGTGTGTGTGTGTGTGTGTGTGTGTGTGTGTGAGCTCTTTTGTGTATCAGAGGTGATGTGGTTGGTTTGACAGAACTCTGCTGGAGATTCTCCTCTCTCTGTGTGAAATGTCCCGTGTGTATTTTCCCTGAACACACCCAGACAGATTAACTGTGAGAGAGGTCTCTACTTTTTCAGCTTAAGTGTGGCTGTGGTGGGAAGCTTCCTCCCCACAGTACAAATGTTTTATACCATTCCATGAAATTATTCAGATAAATCGTTGCGAAAATCATAAAGGAAAGCTGACTGGAGCACTGCCCTGGTGTTTACAAGGATCACTATCTTGCCTGGAAGTGGGAATTAACTGCAATCGCAAAAGGAAAGCCACTTCCTTCCATTTTTTCCGAGAGAAACTGGGTTCAGATCAGTGACATCAGAAGTGTAGGCGTGCAGAGGCCTTTCTGTCGGCCTGCTATCTCAAAGTGTAATGTTTTGCTAGTGATATGCTGATATCCATTGTTTGGAGTTTGCAAATCAGCAAAAAGCAACATCTGGCGGAGCATTCTAAAATGGCTGTGGGTGACTGATTTAGTCTGTTTTTCAGCGGAAACTGACATGGATTTCTTATATGCTGAATAAACATCCATTAGATGGGTGTTGTTGGTTGGTGTTGGTGTTCTTACAGGAACATGGAATAGCCTAAAGAATGGATGTTGTCCCTGCTGTGTGTGTGTGTGTGTGTGTGTGTGTGTGTGTGTGTGTGTGTGTGTGTGTGTGTGTGTGTGTGTGTGTGTGTGTGTGTGTGTGTGTAGCAGGCGTCCTGTGTATGCCTACGCTATGTGGAGGGCCCTCGATGTGACCGGTGTAAGCCACTCTACTGGAACCTGGCCCGTGACCACCCCAGCGGCTGCATAGGTGAGTACCAGTGCCAACCAGGTGGTTCTCTGTGCTATCTGAAGACCTATCAGACCCTTTCCCCTTTCCCTCTTCTTTTTGGCACTACCTCTCTCCCCCCCCCTTCCCCCCCCCATCTCTAGTCAGAAATGACAACAGGGCCAGATATTCATCTCTAATCTTGTACACTAATAGAAGTGCCTTCAGTTTTGCCCGCAGGTAAAACTAATACATACGTAGTGGTCACACTTATACATATGAGTGTAGTGGGAAAGTGGAATGTACCCAGCTGCCTATCTGAAATGCCTCAGTCATCTTCAGCAGGCTCAGATTGCCCCTCGGGCACCTGAAAGAAGTGCTGAGTCACTGTGGGTGCTTGACGCATTCTCACTGTTACCAGGGGACAGAATCACGAGAGCCCTTTTTATGCTGTCATTGCAGAGCATGTAATGCGATTTGTAGGTGGGGTGTATTGTCCTCATTGTTTGCCATCATTGTTAGTTAGAGTTTGTTCCAAGGCAGCATGGCAGTGTTTGATCCTGGAATATTAAGTCTTAGAGTCTCTCATACTTTTGGACAAGACTACAAAGCCCAGTGGAGGCTAGGACTGGCCTGGTGGACCACCTGAGTTCAGTGATGACCTCAAAAAGGTGTGAGGATGTGTGTACACTCTCTCTCTCTCTCTCTCTCTCTCTCTCTTTCTCTCTCTCTCTTTCTTTCTCTCTCTCTCTCCTTTCTTTTTCACTCTGCTCTTGTAAAAGTAAAAGCCAGGCTCTGCGTCTGCTCTCGCAGGTCCAGAGCCAGGACCAGGGAAGAACAGCCTTCACCTTTGTCCAGACGTCTGTCTAGAGTTACCGCAGGAATGTTATCGCCCGGCCACTGCCAGGAGGATATATGGACAGGGCAGCGCATACAAAAAAACATTTTTTTTTAATATTCCCTCTGAATTCTTTGGGTTTTACCGTGGCCAGATGTACGGCGTGGCTGCCCCGAGCTTTGATGTGGAGGCCTGGGGGAAACATGCTTTGTGCTCGTGGCTCCTGGGCCATGAAAAGAGACGCGCTTCAGAGTAATCAGAGTCTTTTCATCCACATCCACCTGCAGCTGTCCTGCTCTCTCTTCTCTTCTCCTCACCTCCCGCTCTCTTACCCACTCCTCTTTCTCTTTCTGTCTCTCTCCCTCTCTCTCTCTCTGCCCTTGTCTCATTTTATTTTGCCTAGCTCTGTGGCTTTGAAACATCGCTATTCCTTTTCTTTATCTTTTTTTGGTCTGTTTATCTGTTTTTGTGTTGGACAGATTAAAGCCGTCCCCTACAAAGCTGTTACATGTTCAACCACAATGTGACCGGATTTAAAGCGTGTTTTATATTGTCAATTTAGTTTGGATGACGATGTAACCTCTGTGTCTGTGCATACTTGTGTGGCGGTGTTGAAAGGTTGCTGCATTTGTGTTTCTGGCCTTTGAAATCCAAAGCACAGAGCAGTTCCTCAGCATGGCAGTTCAACTAAAAGCCCAGATGGTTTGTCCTCTGGTGCTGGGCCGCCCAAGGGTACTGATGGCATTGGAGAGATAGGATCTGAGAGCGGAGCGGAGCGGAGCGGGCCTGTAATGTCTGTGTTTTATCTCCCCTCCGGCTGTCTCTGCAGAGTGCACATGTGACGATAAGGGCACGCTGAGCGGAGTGGAGGAGTGCCAGCAGGTGAGGGAGTGTGTGTGTGTGTGTGTGTGTGTGTGTGTGAGTGTGTGTGTGTGTGTGTGTCTGTGTGTGTGTGTGTGTGTGTGTGTGTGTGTGTGTGTGTGAGTGAGAGAGAGAGAGGAAGAGTATATGCCCCTTTGAGTGTGTGTGTGTGTGTGAGAGAGAGAGAGAGGAAGAGTATATGTGTGTGTGTGTGTGTGTGTGTGTGTGTGTGAGAGAGGGTCTGCAGCTCTTTCAAAGAGTTTGTTTTAAATAACCCTCATGGTAAGAACAAATGGAGACTGGCGTAGTACGGTGCAGTGACCTGAGAACAAATGAAGGCATTGTGTAGGTGTCGATTGGTGGGGACATGGCTGAGATTGTGGGTTTTGTGTGTTTTCAGGAAACCGGTGGATGCTACTGCAAGCCCAATACCTGCAGCCACTCCTGCCACATATGCAAGGAGTCCCACTTCCTGCTCCAGAGGAAGAACTATTTTGGTTGCCAAGGTGAGTCACCCCCGCTGTTCACTCAGGGAGTTTGCTCACCCTGGTTAGCAATCACTACAGTGTTTGTGTAAGGTGTCTTACTGTTAATGTTACCTTCATGACTTTTTGTCCTTATTTGTTCAATTATAACACCCTGTATCTGATTCCCTTCCCCTGTCTGAGAGACACATTATGTCTCAGATTAGGGTGGGGCCTCCACATTCAATATCCGTGTTACTCACATCACTCCTGCTCCTCCCCTGCTGATAGGCTGCCAGTGTGATGTGGGCGGGGCCGTGGGGACTGGATGCGATGACCAGACGGGCCAATGCCAGTGCCGGAAGAACATCAGAGGCCGCACCTGCAATGAGTAAGGGACTGGAAGTGTGTTTGTGTGTGTGAGTGTGTGTGTGTGTGTGTGTGTGTGTGTGTGTGTGTGTGTGTGTGTGTGTGTTCAGAGGCCGCCCCTGCAATGAGTAAGGGACTGGAAGTGTTGGCCAGTGTGTGTGTGTTGTGAGAAATTCCACATTCAAGTCACTGTTTCCTCTTGTTATCTCTGTTAACTCCCTTTAATAATAAACCTCTTTGTTATAACACCAGGAGAATATCAGCCAGTCCCTATTTTTAGATGCATTTTATTGCAGATTTTTGAGGGGTTTTGGTGAGACTTGCGGCGTCGATGCACTCTTGAGTTTTTCACATGAGCTTTCGCCTGGCTCTCATGGATCCCATCCTTTTTTGTTTGTTTGTTCCAGACCCGAGCCAAACTTCTACTTCCCCAGCCTCCATCACCTGAAGATTGAGGTGGAGAACGGGATCACCCCCCATGCAAGGCCCGTCCGCTTCGGCTACGACCCCCAGGTGTTCCCACAGTTCAGCTGGAGAGGTTACGCCATCATGTCACCTGCCCAGGTAAGACCGGGTCCACTCTTTGTCCCATTTGAGATTGCCTCATTGGAGACGAGTTATACCTCTACGGCCATGAGTTTTTAGGCAAAATGTGTAAAATATTGTAGTTTGGTAGTTTATTTGACACTGATGCATGAAATAATAGACCCATGCTGCTCCCTTGTTTGTATACTATAGGTGTCTTCTGTAGCTGACCATAAATGTTAATTATGAGCTGTGGTCCTATAGGCCTGTCCTGGTGAATGGGCACAGCTCCTCTCTCTCTCTCTCTCTCTCTCTCTCTCTCTCTCTCTCTCTCGCTCTCCCCCCCTCAAAGGCTTAACATTTTCTATCCC